>NC_081412.1:638155282-638367782 GCF_030272615.1 Cryptomeria japonica
ATTGATTGAAAAGTTATCACAACATTGTTTTGATGCAAAAGAAAAACTGCAACGGATTGAAACTCACACCAACACTAAAAAGCATTTCCTGAATCGAAGACTCTTTTTCAGTAGTCATCACCACCATCATAATCATCATAACCACCCTGATCAGCATAATCATCCTCAACCTTCTCTGCAACATCTTCAGCAATCTTATCTTCCACATAATCAGCCCCCTCAGCGAGAGCCAAGCCACCCAAAACCCCAGCTACAGCTCCCACAGCCAAACCAGTCCCAACCCCAAACTTACTGCTCTTGGGCTTCTCAGTCTCGCCATAAGCAGGCCCACCGCCATATCCAGAACCCTCATAAGAAACAGGGGCCTGTTGTGTATAAGGGTTCCCATAAGGTCCACTAGGGTATCCTGAAGGAGGGTTTCTACCATAAGGGTATTGCTGTGGAGGAGGGTTTGCACCATATGCATATGGGTACTGCTGGGATAGATAAGCAGCAGGGGCATATTCCCTTGTGCCGTAGGGCTGCGGGTAAGGGTACTCCTGCTGGGGCCATCGCTTTTCCCTCAGGCAGACCGCGATATCGAGCTTACCCTGCGGGCGGCCGGACGGGCGCTTCAATTTGAGGGTCCGTTCTTGCCTCTGGTCGAACCCCACTTCGTCCAGGATTTCTGTGAGTCGAACCCTGGCGGTTCCAATTAGGGGTTTTGTCAGCTCGGAGGCCTTTTCATGGACGATTTCTATGGTCAGCTCGGCGTCCTCCAGCGGGCCTGTGACAGGAATGGTGAGCTTCTCGTTCCATGAGGGTTTCATATCGCCCTCTGGATCGACCTGAGTCGAAATTTTGTTGCCCGGGTCGACCCAAACCACAGCATAGGGACGCAGATCGCCGTATCGCCAGTTCACATTTTTGAGATCTTTTGCAGAGATGAGTGTGAGATCCACTTCTACAGGCCTTGGGCGCCCTGCCATTCTCAATTGGGGGATTTGAAATTAAGGGATTGAATGAAAGCTTCTCTGTGAGGGATTTTCACAAGAACAATTGTGTGGGTATTGCTAATGGCTTGAATTTATATTGCAGAGGTCTGGTAAATGAGGAGGAATTTTCTAATGGTTGCTCAGTTGAGATATCTTAATCGTTAAGTAATTTCCAAGAAGGTCCCCAACGACATTCAGATGCTGCATTGTATTTTAAAATTTTTCCTGGCTGACAAGAATTCGATTTTACTGGTTTCGAGTTGAATCAAAGATGCCCAAAGCTGTTTCTTTCGGTGGGACTATATAAAGTATGATATTTTGTGGAATTTTATTTGAACGCGTTAAATCCGTGTCTGGTAGGAGTCTAGATCCTATGGATTTATGCGCCTCCCACCATATGATCGGCCATTAAAGTATATTATTTTATAGTTTTGGTTTATACGAGGTTGCAGACGGGATTACGCTTCTTTCTTCACGTTTTGTCTGAATTATTCGTGCCCTTTCGAGACGTTTGACGCGTGGCAGTTGCGAAGTTTTAGACTTCCCCTGGAATCGGCTTGAGTTGCGTTTCCACTTGGTTTCTGCTTTGCGGGGCCACACCTTCATTACTTTTAATGCTTTTGTTTCTATTCCTCACGCATCACGATAATGTGGATGTTTTATCTTTTCGGTAAGTGGGTATTAATGAAAAAGTTGTCTCCTACGCAGCCAGAAAGACTTTTTATTGGCTTCTAGAGTTTGCGTGTGTGACGTTTCATTGGTTTGCTCCCATCACGTGAATACGTAAATACCAAACTTTGTTGGTAATGTTGTTCATTATGCAGCTATTCTGGTTTCAAAATAACACGCTGTACAAATTGAAGGTTTTGGAGCTAGAATAGATGCATCTATTCATTATGGCATCATCTTCCATTTGACCATATTTATTAATTAGTTATCTGACCTTGGTGTACGATGGGTATGTCAAAGAGTTGTGGAAGATAAAGTAGTAAAAAAATAAGTCTATTTTTTAAATATTTGTATAATGTATGAGATCATTTGGTAAGCTATTTAGCAAATGATGTTATTTGTTCAAAAATGTTCTTTATGAAGAAGTGGTAGCTTCAAATCAACTATGCATCTACTTACACAGATTTAAAGGCAACTAAAATAAAATCTCTAAATCGAAAAGACAATCAAGTTGTTTTAATAATAGGCTCTTGCTATATTTGCAATAGGGAGAGAGTGAGAGATAGGGGGACACACACACACAAGCAAACAAACATAGTTATAGAGGTTTAAGGAGAGAGAGAGAGATAGATAGATGGATGTATAAAGAGAGGGAGACATGTCTAGAGATAGAGATGGAGAGATGAATATAGAAAGAGAGTGGAAGATAGAGATAAATAGAGAGATAGAGAGGTAGAGAGAGAGAAGTAGAGGGAGTCATAAAGATAGAGAGAGATAGGGATATAAAGGAGATATAAGCATGACGAGATAGATAAATATAAATGGAGAGGGAGAGGGAGAGAGAGAGAGAGAGAGAGAGAGAGAGAGAGAGAGAGAGAGAGAGAGAGAGAGAGATTATGGGAAGAGAAAGGGAGAGCTTGAGGTATAGATATATATAGATAGATAAGGGGATAAAGAGGGAGAGATAGAGAGAGATGGGGAGAGATAAAGAGATGGAAATAGAGAAAGGGGGTGATTGTTGGTGTTTTCTAGCTAGCCAAGTTTCCTAGAACCCGGTGAAAATGGATAACAATAATAACAATATTGAAAGGCTAAATGAATCCAACCACAAAACCCTAGCCTAACAATCAACAAAGATCTACCATAACATATGAAGATTACCTAAGACAATGCAAATCACATGAAATCACAAAGATTATACCATCACATGTCCAATAGGGTTTTGATCTCCATTCTTCCTATCTCCATTGATCTTGCTTGATATATTTGCTCTCAGATTTTATATGCACAAGAGCTCAACAAAAAACGGAATGTGGTTGCAAGTAGGATCGTAGTGTAGTCAAAATGATCATTAGCATGAGTGATTAGAATGATTCATTAGGGTTTGACAATGAAGAAGGCACCTCCTTAAATAGAAGACACAATATGAAATGGAGGGATAAGATTGAGAGGTGTAAAAAGAGAGGTCGGCTAAGATTAGAGGGTAGGTAAAAGAAATACCAAAATAATGAAAGAGGTAGGTAGTGTATGAATTAAGAGATGAATGACATGTGTCATGTGTAGAAAAAGCTAATGAATTAATTAAATAAATAAAGATTTATTTAATTAATAGAAGAAGTAGGATCAATTAAATAAATAAAAATATTTATTTAATTTAGGAAAAGGATAATTTAAATAAATAAATGTATTTATTTAAATAAGGCTAGAAGAGGATAAATGAATTAATTAAATAAATAAGGATTTATTTAATTAATAGAAGAATTAGGCTTAGATAATTAAATAAATAAAATATTTATTTAATTAAACATGACAATTTTGGGTGTCTACATTTTGCCCCTCTTTGAGACAATGCAGCTTATCGCGTTGTTTCAAAGAAGATAAGATGAACTGATACAGAGTTGCCCCAGGATGGGAATGGTATGCCCCCTCGAGAGATTGGATGAAAATGTCTGAAAAGATTGCAGACAATCTCTCGATAAGAAAGAAAGGCTAGAATGGACTGACCGGATAAAGTGACAGAGTCATGGGATAACGAAGACTGACTCGGGAAATGAAGGCCAAGGCTAGGGTAGGCTATAAGATAGACCACGGGCAAAAGACATCCTCATTGTCATCTACACCCTCACGAGATCACAGTGCAAAGCGAAAAAAAAAGCAGCAACAGTCAGCAGCGATGGCTTTTGTACACAGATTCGACCGCGTTCGCCGATTTCAGAGGCTAGCAGAGGCAGGAGAGCCGATAAGTACCACCAAACCTCCTCGTACTTTGACGCATTTTTTTTTTGTCATTAATGCATGGTAGATAGGGCAATAAATGCGCTTAAAAGTAGGATGCAAAAAATGCAAAAATCGTGAAACCGCGTCTGCGTCAGTGCCAGGCACGTCTGTGTCTGACAGGCGCGTCTGTGTCGGTGCCAGGCACGTCTGTGTCTGGAACCGCGTTTGTGCCAGATGCGGGTGCGTCTAAGTTCTCCAAGGGCGTTTATGTTGCAAAGTCGCGTTTGTGAACGATATAGGCACGTTTATGTCCAACAGGCGCGTCTGTGTTGTTTAGGCGCGCTTGTGCAGTCAATAGGCGCGTTTGTGAGTTAGAAACGCGTTTATGTCTGAAAAATGCAAGGTTTTGTCTTCTAGGTCAAATCGGCAGTTCTGTGATGAACATACGCTGTCGATTGGATAAGCTGCTGAGAGGATACACTCAAGCAGGTCCTCTAGGAAGAGTAGGATAGATCAAGGCACTTTGTGATGAACAGTGAGTACTAAGATAGAGTACTTTGTGATGAACAGGGAGTACCCAAAGTATGAGCTGCACTTTGTGATGAACAGGGAGTGCAAGATGTGAGTAACACTTTGTGATGAACAGGTTATGTCACACACGTAGTACTTTGTGATGAACAGGGAGCACTACTAGGATAGATAGCAACGCTTTGTGATGAACAGTGAGTGTCACTGAGATAGATAACCATATGCATTTAGATAGCGAGTAGCATTTTGTGATGAACAGTGAATGCCATGATGACTGACATAATTGATTTGTTTGACTGCAGGAGTATTTGCCTATGCTAGAGTCACGGGAGAGATTCCCGTCGACACAGAGGTTGTGACCGGAGTTGTCGTTTCAGGATAGAGCTGCCATCGAGGAGATGGGATTGAGACACGTGCTGTATGTGCCTGAGTTTCGGGCAAACATGGGTTTGCTGATTGCGTTGGCCGAGAGATGGCATTCAGAGACATGCATATTTCATTTGCCGATGGGTGAGATGACAGTCACCCTTGAGGATGTTTACAGGATTCTACGGATACCGATCGATGGAGATCTGATTCCATACGATCGTGATGGAGACAGAGAGGCTTTGAGACGGGTGTTTCAGGATCCCGGCCTAGAGATGAGAGCAAGACATGTGGCATGGGACATTATGACTGCGACAGGGTTAGCTTTGCCAGCTGTGATTGGAGGAGCTATCAGTGGGTTCCTATGTCTGGACAGAGCGACACGGGGGTTGGCAGTGGGCTGGGGAGGAGCACTGGAGACATTGGTGACGCATCACACCAGATATGCGTGGGGTCCATGTGTGTTGGCCCACCTATATTATGAGCTTCACCAGTTTGTGTACCATGGATCAGTGGGACTGGGCTGTGGAGTGACACTTCTGCAGGTTTGGGCATATGAGCATCTGCCTATCACGCGGCCGATACATTTCAGAGGGAGAGGTCATGGACGGAGTTTCGTTCATCTGTATGACATGATCACTTCGTAGCCTCGGATTGGCAGGTTAGAGCATTGGCGGTGAGTGATAGATGACATTGACGTAGTCATCTGGAGGCCGTATCTGGGATGTGAGGAGTGGGAGGATGACGCAGTGGAGCTGCCTTACACCTTCCGGAGCAGGTATCTGATTGGGCGGACGCCTTATATACTGGAGAGACAGCTGGTGGACAGAGTATGCAAATAGTATGGCAGGATCCAGAGGATGCCACGAGGCTCGGGTATGTATGTCGTACAGTTAGGGATTAGGCGCAGTTCGGGCCTTTATTGTCATATGATCAGGCGCTGACACAGCTGGCAGAGATGGTGCCCCTACCCTGGGATATGTGGCCAGAGATCAAGGACGCCGGGATGGATGCAGAGTATTCAGCATACTGGGCCGAGCATCCATTCCCTCGATTGACAGATCCAGGAGAGCTACTGGAGGGAGATGGAGGAGGAGATGATGATGATGATGGTGGGGGTGATGGAGGCCAAGGCCAACGGAGGCGGAGGGGAGTAGTTGGGGAGAGGAGGGTGGCACCTCGGAGGGACAGGCCCAGGTGGTGAGGGGTCGCGGTGGATTGCCCCTGCAGGTACCAGCAGCACAGGGTCCTAGAGTACAGGGACAGAGACAGGGACAGGTGCAAGGACATGTGCCAGTACAGGCACAGGAGCAGGGACAGAGACAGGTACAGGGACCTAGACATGTACCGAGACAGGTACCCGTTCAGGCACCAGTACAGGTACAGGGACAGGTACAGGGACAGGCACCCGCAGAGGGAGAGCCACAGGCAGAGGCAGAGGGTGGGGATCCAGAGGAGGATGAGCTGATTGAGCTCAGGGAGATCTGCCAGGGCCAGGCAGATGAGATCCAGGATCTGGAGAGGGAGAGGGACCGACTCAGGACTAGGCTCAGGGATACTGAGCGGGAGAGGGATCAGGCGATTCAGCGCTACACTGAGGCTGAGACAACGTTGAGGGCAGGGAAGCAGGCGGCGGAGGACACAGGAGCAGGCTACGCATATGTTCTGCGAGCCGGAGAGGAGATTGCCTACTAGAGGGACCTGTATTATGGTGTCGTGCCAGCAGATCAGCGGGCGAGGAGCTTCCATAGACCATCGCGGACAGCGACAGCTACGGGAGGGAGCCGAAGGAGACAGGCATCGAGTGGTGGGGTCATGGGTCCTCCACCACCACCAGACAGGGGGGATAGGCAGGGTGATCCCAGAGCGGGTCCTTCTAGGGCTTAGATTCCGTTGAGGCCAGGTGGCTCCGAGGGAGGGAGTTCATCATAGCCATAGAGGGCTCCCTTGTATCAGTATTTGTACCATTTTTTGTATTGTAGACACCTGCGGGTGATTGTAGCCATATGATTTTTGACATCATTGTATCATGACACTTTATATATATATATGAGATGATTCATTTTTGCGGTAGCTATATGCATGCGTACCTATGTGATGAGATGTTCTTATGTGATGCTTATGATATGGATGCAAATATGTATATGATGCAATGCAATATTTTTTTTTTTTATGTTTTATATGTGTATGCATGATGCAAATGTGAATGTATGTAATGCAGATGAATATGATAATGCAAATGTAAATCGTGCTAATAGGTGTTGTGTGTAGGATTTGATGCAGTTGTGATATCTATATGTATGTATGAAATGCTTATATGTGGTAATGCAGGTGCAACTACATAAAATGCAAATGTTTTTGGCATGTCATTATACTCAGTCATGTGATAGCAGGCTACGCAGATTCGAGAAGGAAGATGGAAGTCAATCAAGAAAGGGGGATGAAAGATAGAAGATATGAACGTGAAAGAGCTTCTTGTGCGTTATCATCATTGAGCTTTATTATGGCAAGTAGGTTATGACAATCGAGGCATTTGTTCGACCCAGAAAGTCATTGTACCTGTTTGCATGGAGATAAGACAGTCACAAACAAGGAATGCCCCAGTTCATACTAGACTCACAGTGTCCTCATATCCTTGGACAAGTCATAGCATTACTAAAAGACAATCCACAGATAGCAAATACAAATAGGTGACGATACCCCATCCTCGCCTTTCTAGTCAAAGACATCCTGGAGATAGAATCTCTAGTCAGAGACATCCTGGAAAAGCTAAAAGACATGCCACCAAAAGATAAAATCAAAAGAAAACCAAGACTCGACACCAACATTCATTGTAGTCCTCAAGTTTAGTGTCTCTTGTCACTTGTATAAGTCTTATTTGATTGTGGTCACAATGTTTACTTTCACAAAAAGGATAGATAGCATTGAACCATATGGTGTCTGAGTTTGTTGAAAGATTTGATTTGTTGAAGCCCATTGTTGCTGTCGTCTCATCTGAAACTGACTGAATCCATGAAACTAATATTTTATTACGGAGAAGATGAAACTTTATTGCAGATTTGTGATGCAAATGTTGCTTTATTGCGGATTGTGCGTGGATAGACTTGAAGAAAGCTGGAAGAAACTGTACTCCTCGAAACATGTGATGTTCTCAGTTCCACACCCATCACTAGACGTAGGATTTGCCTTAGCCACAGATAAGATCTGACTTATTATGGATGGAAAGGGAGTGAAAAAAGGGGGGTTTATTATGAATGGCTAACCAATCTTGGGTAGATCAATAACAAGCCATGATGGGAATGGGTAAGTTTATTATGAGTGAATAGGTTGTGAGTGTGTGCAATGTGAAGGATGAAAGAGAATCCTGAAGGAGGGAGGAGCAATGTCTCTACACATGGCGCTGGTGACCCAGTTTTCACCATGGTACTTGCCCAGGGCGCCACCGAAGTGGTTTTCACCGTTGGACGAAATTGTTTTTCTTTACTTTTTTGATTTTTCAATTTTTTTGTGTCACAAGGTGCCTGTTTGCCAGGTTTTCACCAAGTAACGATTTTTTTGTTTTATAATTTTTTTGTATTTTTAAATTTTTTGATTTTTTTGTATTTTTGAATTAGGATATTCCGAAGAGCTATGTGTAGAACCTGCGAAGGTGCATGCTGTTGATAGGATCCTCCAAAGGTTGACCTTCTGTAGTTGAGAGCTGATATGCCCCAGATCCATAGGCTGCTGTAACGATGTAAGGACCAAGCCAATTTGGTTCGAACTTGCCCTTCTTCTCTCTGTCTTGCTGATTCTTGGGATTTTCTCTGAGAACCAAGTCACCTACTTCAAATGTGCGAGGCTTGACCTTGTGATTGTAGCTACGACTCATTCGTTGTTGGTAAGCCTTGAGATGATTAAAAGCAGTTTGTCTTCGTTCATCCAGCAGTTCTAGTTCTTGTAAGCGAGAGACCCTGTAATCTTCATCGTTGATGATGTTTTGCAAAGAGACCCGTAAAGAAGGTAACTCGACCTCAATAGGCAAGATGGCTTCAGTGCCGTAGACAAGTGAGTAGGGTGTAGCTCCTGTAGGTGTACGAATACTTGTGCGGTAAGCCCAAAGTGCAAGATTGAGTTGGATATGCCAGTTACGACCAGCGTCGTCGACTGTCTTTTTAAGGATTTTAAGAATTATTTTATTAGACGCCTCAGCTTGGCCATTACCTTGGGGATAATATGGTGTGGAGAAACGATGGGAAATATGGAAGCGGTCATAGAGTTCACGAACATCCTGATTTTTGAAGGGACGCCCATTATCAGTAATAATGGAATTAGGAATACCATATCAGCAAATGATGTAGTTAAGGATGAAAGTAGCAATTTGTTTCCCAGTGACTTGTGTGAGAGGCACGGCTTCAATCCACTTTGTGAAATACTCTGTGGCTGTGATAATGAATTTATGACCATTGGAAGAAGGAGGGTGAATCTTGCCTATGAGATCGAGTCCCCACTGACAAAAGGGCCAAGGAGACGCAAGTGGTTGTAGTTCTTGTGCTGGTGCATGTATGAGGTCTCCATGAATTTGACATTGCTTACATTTCTTGACAAACTGATATGAGTCTTTTTCCATATTGGGCCAGTAATATCCAGTCCTGATGAGTTTCTTGGCCAAGGTAGGACCACTAGCATGCGGACCACATATCCCTTCATGCACTTCACGTAACGCAATCTGAGCTTCATCGCTTTCTAAACATCTAAGAAGAGTGCCATCTAGACCTTGTCGGTATAGGGTATCAGCTAGAATGACATATCGAGAGGATTGGCGAATGAAAGTGCGGCATTGGTTGTTTGATAGATCAGGAGGTAAGATATTGTCGCGAAGATATGTGAAGATGGAACCATATAACTGGGATTCGGGACCAACAATGCATATCATTTCAGTAGGAGTGATCTCATATGAAGGAACCAACAGGTTGTCTACCAAGAACTCATAGCAGGTTTCATTTTGAGGTAGATCAATCAGTGAAGCAATTGTAGCCATGGCATCTACAGCACGATTCTGCTCTCTTGGTATTTGCTCAAAATCTATCTTTGTGAAGTGTTGTTTCAAATCATCCACCAGTTGCTTGTAAGGCATTAATTGTTCATCTTTTGTTTGGTAATCATCAGTTGCTTGACGGATGACAAGTTGAGAATCCCCAAAAACACGAAGTTCCTGGATCTTCCACTGAACTGCAATTCGTAATCCAGTTGTTAATGCCTCGTATTCCGCTATATTGTTGGTGCAAGGAAATGATAAGCGGTATGATTTTGGTATAGAATCGCCTTGAAGAGTTATAAAGAGAATACCAGCTCCTGCCCCATGCTGTGTGTATGAGCTGTCAAAGTATAGTTGCCATGGCTTTGCATGTGATATTGTTAAAATGGATTCATCTGGAAATTCTGAATTTAGAGGAACATCATCTATCATGGGAGCATCTGCTAATTGATCCTTGATTGCTTGTCCTTTTATTGCTTTTCTGTCTACATACTCGATGTCGAATTCACTCAGGATCATTACCCATTTGGCCAGTCGCCCAGTAAGTGTAGCTTTGTTGAGAAGATATTTTAATGGATCAATTCTTGCAATCAACTTAGTCTTATGAGTGAGCATATAATGTCGTAATTTCTATGAAGCAAAAACCACAGCGAGACATGCACGCTCGATTGGTGTGTAGTTTAGCTCATATCCCACCAATGTACGACTGATATAGTATACTGCTTTTTCCTTGCCGTCAGCTATTTGTTGTGCTAGGAGTGCCCCCAGTGCTGTTGGAGTAGCTGATATGTACAGTAACAAAGGCTGATCTGGAATTGGTGGCATCAAAATTGGCGGATTCAAAAGATAATCTTTGAGCGTCTGAAAAGCTTGTTAACAGTCATCATCCCATTTGAACTTGATATTTTTATGTAGCAGGTGCTAGAAAGGATTACACTTATCTGCAAGTTGTGCTATGAATCTTCGTATAGACTGGAGTATCCCTTGTAAGGATCGAAGTTGACTGATATTTCTAGGTGGCGGCATGTCCAAGATAGCCTTAACTTTTGCTGGATCGGCTTCGATTCCTCTTTTGGACACAATGAATCCTAGGAGCTTCCTGAAGGTTACTCCAAAGACACATTTCTTGGGGTTTAATCTTACTTTGTATTTTTCCAACCGATCAAAGACGACTGAAAGTATGTCCAAATGTGTATCTCTGTCTATTGATTTTCCCAAGAGACCATCAACATAATCTTCCACGGTTATGTGCATGAGATCATGAAAGATAGTGGTCATTGCTCTTTGATATGTAGCACCTGCATTTTTCAGCCCAAAGGGCATCACATTCCAACAGAAAGTTCCCCACGGACAAGTGAATGATGTTTTGTGTTGATCCTCAGGTGCAATCCTAATTTGATTATAACCAGAAAATCCATCCATTAAAGATAACATTTCGTGACCTGCTGTGAGATCAACGATCAAGTCGATATTTGGTAATGGGAAGTCATCTTTCGGACAAGCTTTGTTGATGTCTCTAAAATCTGTACATATTCTGATGCTGCGATCCGGTTTACTGATAGGTACTAAATTGGAGATCCATTCGGGATAATCAATTGGGCGTATGAATCCGACATCCAATAATTTCTCTAGCTCTGCTTTGACTAGTAATGCCACTTGTGGATGCATTTTTCTTAATTTCTGTTTCACTGGCTTTGCCCCCAGTTTGACTGTCAAATGATGCATTACCAAATCCGAATCTAGTCCAGGCATATCAGCGTATGACCATGCAAATTTGATTTGTCGTTCTTTGAAGAAGCTTATGAATTTTGACCTTTCGGACTCTGTCAATGATTGAGCCAAGAATATGTTGTGTGGAACTTCTTCTGTACCAATGTTTGTTTTGATAGTCTCCTCTACCAACATGGATGATTTTTCCTCATATGACGCTGGGAGAATGTCGAGCCTTCCATCTTCGGGTACCTCAGAGAGGTTTTCACCCTCAGATACGTCCTTTCTTTTTACTTTTTTGGAATCAGATAGCGCCACAGTGTGGTTTTCGCCATAAGACCCTTGATTTGTTCATATTTTCACATTTTTGCGACTGGAAGGTCCGACACCCTCACCAAAATATGCCATGTTGTTGAGTTCTATGATGTATCCTGCTTTGTGGTCCCCAGGGGGAAGATCATCTCGTATGCCAAGATAGTCAATAATAGCTTCGTCATTTTGAAATGTGTCAAATTGCGCTGGTCCTTCATAATCCTCGTCAATGAGTTGGTGGTGAACAAGGGGAAGGCCTTTAATGTTTTCGAAGTTTGCAGGGCTAAGAGTGAAGATGTGGTTATATTCGGGTATATCGAGGCAATCGTCGAGGTCATCGATGGCACTCTCCTCATCAGTTTCGATCGCAAGCGAATCCAAATTGTCATCACTAGTAGTGCCTTCTGGGACAGGTGTCCTCATCCTATGTGATTTCGACCTAGAACCTTGAGATGAAGACTGTGCGGAATCCTTATGGGTTGTTTCTTGACCAACTCTGAACTTTTTATAAAATTCCTCTTCTTCTGTGGGTTCATCTAGCTCTCTGAATGTCTCGGTGAGCTCATAGTCACTGGAGGATTTGTCTGAACCCCATTCCCATTCGTTGGAATCTGTGGAATAGTAATCCTCTTGTTGAATTTTGGCAACTTTGATTTGTGATGCCTCTTCTGTCCTTTTAGTGTGGATCTTGGAAGTCAGAAAACCAAGTCCCTTTGAGCGTTCCCTTTTTACAGTCAATTCAGGTTGTAAGGGCTCCATGACGCCTTCTTTGCGTAACCCAAGAGGGCTTTTCCCATCATATCTGAATTTTTGTAGAATCTTGAAGCCTTTGCCATATTTCTCGCAGGGTATATTAATCTGATCATGTGTGTCCTCTTCAATGTCTTTGTAGAGCATTTTGTATAAATCTTCTTCTTCTAGTTCGCCCCATCTTTGAAAGCTAGTAGGATCCCATTTGAGTATCATGATGGATATTTGCTTGTTAGGATGTGGCCTTCCATATTCTTTTGGAGAGCTCATGACTTGTTGTAAATACATGGTTTGATTTAAAGTGTATTTTCCCATGCCTTTGTCTTGAAATTTGCCTTTAAGTTCACCTTGTTTTGATGTCGAAGGTTTCAATGACTCAGGGTCAATGTATGCCGAAGAAGGAGCAGCCTCACGATTGCTGGGAATGATGGTTTCAGTATGTGATCTCAGGTTATTGCAATATATGAACGGATTAGGATCACCGTTAACTGTTACCTCGACTCCATTATGAGGAAACTTAATGCATTGATGATATGTTGATGGGATTGCCCTCATTTCATGAATCCAAGGACATCCTAGCAATATGTTGTATGTGAGATCTAGATCTAGGACTTGACAAACCACATCCTTTGTGACTGGCCCAATTCTTAGAGGTAAGGTGACTGTGCCCTTGGATGAGCGCTCTTCATCATCATATGCCTTGATGGTGATTTGATTTGTAGAATTCACAGTTTTATCAGAATATCCCAATTGTTTAATGGTGCTCAATGTACAAATGTTTAGACCTGCTCCTCCATCTATCAGGACTCGCTTTATTCTATGTTTGTGTATGAAGGCTTCAACATGTAAAGGTGCATTATGAGGCTGACTTATGGAGGCGTCATCGGCTTCTGTGAATGTAAGGGAATGTGGAATGGAAAGGTATCCCACCATGGCTTGAAACTGGACCACGTTGATGAAGAAGCGGTATTTTTAGTGGAAGCACCTGGCAACGTAATTTTACCTCGATGAGTTGTAACATGACATTCAGAGTTAGGTTCAGAAGAAGATCCCACACCTCTTAGAACAATCTTGGGTCTCTGAGGAGGATTCTTAGGGTTTTTGTTTTTGATGGTAATAGTAGAGATATTATTGTCCATTGAGATGTGATTGATAGTTGAGTCATAGTTGTAAGGTGCTCTAGTATAGTTGGCTTGATCATCTGTGACTTTGGCTTTTCCCTTGTCATGTTTTGGGAATGGTTCCTTAAACATCTCATGTTCTTGATTAGATGAGTGTCCCTCAATCTCAATGTCACCTCTATCAATGAGATCTTGCACAATGTTCTTCAGTCGATGGCAATTACCTGTCTTGTGACCCTTGCTTTTATGAAATTCACAATACTCATCATCATTCCACCAATTTGGTTTGACCTTTGGTTCATATGGAGGAAAATCTGGAATTGTGATCACCTTGTTTGCCACTATCTTCTTGAAGACTGACTCAAGTAGTTCTCCCAATGGGGTGTACTTCCTTCGTGGTCTAGAAGTTGTTTGAGTATTCACTTGATTGTTTGTAGAACTTGATCCCGAAAAGATGAATTTGGATCTCACTGTATTGGCATCAACAACACCATCATTGACTGTGTTCTTGTTTTTATTCAAAAATCTTGGCTTGTCTTTTCCTTTAAAGTCATCTTTGTTTTCCTTGAATATCTTAATGACTCCTTGTTCAATTAGGACCTTTTCTGTTGCTAAGCCCTTTTCAATAACATCCTTGAAGGTGGACAAACAAGCTTTCCTTAGATCATAGCCAATATCCTTGTTAACGTTTTGAGTGAACATTTCTACCATTTGTTTCTGTGGGATTTTGCAAGAGCATCTGCTAGCTAGATTTCTCCATCTTTGCAAAAATGACGCAAAAGATTCTCCCTCCTTTTGCTTAGTATTGCACAAAGTAGTGACTGAGATATCTGTTTCTATATTGTAGGAGAAATGCTGAATAAATGCCTCTGCTAAGTCACCCCATGACTTAATACCAGGAGGTAATTGAGAGAACCATTCCATAGCTTGATCACCTAAGCTTTGCGGGAACAACCTCATCAAATATGTTTCTTCTACCGCTACCTCAATGCAAGCTATCAAAAATTGTCGTATGTGTGCCTTGGGGTCTCCTTTTCCTCTATACTTGTCAAATTTTGGCATCACGAAGTGTGTAGGAAATGGAGGCATTGGAATGCTCTTATCAAATGGATAAGGACATATGTCTCTCATAGTGTATGTTGGTTTTGGTGTACTCATGCCCTCCATTTTCTTTTGTAGATCTCTGATTTGTTGCTCCAAATTGCTCTTAGGTGGCGATCGATTTCTTGTAGCATACCCCATGTTTGAGACACCAATTTGAGGAGGAGCTTGTTGCATGTATGGATGATATTGATCATAGAAATGTTCGTATGGAGGAGGTCTATATTGATGCGGCATATAGGGAGCACTTGGTATAGCTTCATGTTGAGGAACCCCATATCTATTTTGTGCATATATACCATATTCTATAGGCATGTCATGTTCTAATGCGTTGCCCCCAAATTTGACATGAGGTTTCCTTGTGTCCAAATTTTGAGCATGCCTTTGAATGTCCACTTGTTTTGATTGATCCATAGCTTGAGCATGTGATTGAGCATATCTATCTGCATAAGGCTTCCATAATGGTCTTCGAAGGTAAGTATCATACGTTTGAGCATGTGTATGTGGGATTTCTGGTTTTTGAAGCAAAGCTGATGGTGATTCAGGTACCATATGTGGTCCTCTATTTCCTCCACTATTAGGTTTCCTTTGATCCATGTTGGAGTGAGTTTGTTGCGAGGGTCGGTTTTCCATAAGTTGAGACATGTCAAAGTCATGAGGTATTTTAGCTCCACTTTGTGCCATCATGTGTAAAAAGTACTGTCTATCCCTCTTCATTATCTCTTCAACCAATCTATTGAAATGAGGATTCATTATGGATTCTTCTACATCTGCTGATTGTATTGAAAAGTTGTCCACATTGTCATTGTGTGTAGCATTGTTGTTTGTAGTGTCTGCGTTTTCCACATTTGGATTGTTTCTATAAACATCCATGTTAGGCAATGTAGTGTGCTCAGGATTGAAAAATAAATCATTGTCATACTCATAAGAACTCATGTTTGCGGATTCTTGAGCTTCTCTAGCTTTTCTCCTAGATTTTTGAAGACGGGTTTCAACCATGAACTAGGTGTTTGACCAAGATGTGAGAGACTAGATGAAAAATGAAAAGAGTATGGAAGACCAAGAGTTGTATGGAGTGTAAATGAATCTTGAGGTGTACTTGCAATGTCCAAAGTGTAATACCAAGTATGTATGTAGTAGAGTAGGTGTGACTTCCAAAGAGATGATGGTTTCTCTTGATGAGGTAAGCTGACCTTGACTCTAAGTAAGACCAAATGAGACCCAAAGGTAAGAAACCTTGATGAGGGACCACTTAGCAAAGTGTAGTTGTATGTAGTATGTTGACAAAGTATGATGAGGACAAGCAAGTGACCTTTTGACCCAAGTTTAGACAAGTATGAATGTAAAATGAGATGTGAAGCAATGATGGACTATATGAGACCCAAAGACAGGTTGAATGCTAGATGAAACCTGAAGAAACAACCTAGGAAGCTCAAGTATTTCGAAACTGATTTCTCTTGTTTGCTAGACTGTAAAAAATTTCAATTCTGGACACAGACGCTTCTGTATACTTCACAGACGCGATTTCCAGACACAGACGTGTCTCTGTTCGACACAGACGCTTCTAGACACACAGACTCTATTATGCCCTTCACAGACACGCTTATATTACCCAGATGCAGTTAAAACAGACATAGACACGTTTATGTAAACTTCATGCAATTTTTCCAATCTGTGAAGTTGTTTTGTTGTGACCCAATCCGACTGTTTGACTATTTTTCGTGACAAGAGGACACAATGTTGATGAGGACTCAATGTTTGCAAGTGTTTAGACTCCAAAAGTGTGTTGTTTGATGTAAAATGTTTTGCATACACTTGAAGACACAAAAGACACAATGTTTTGTTGTTTGGTCTTGAATGTTTTGAATATTTAACATAAGACAAGCACAATTCTTATGGCTGGCCAAGACAATAGTTGTTGATCCCACATAGGGTTTTACCCCCGAGGCTACGCTATTCAGAGCGGATACTTAGATGCTTGACCTCACTGGCTCCACCCTCGGCACTCACTTCTCGGGTCAGCCAAGCATCAGTCCCCATGAAAACTCCCCATGGCGAACTTTGTATCTCTACTAAGAACCGTATGTGTGTGGGCCGCTACCAGAGGTCCGACCTCCTGCCCCAACAACTAGAAGGATTTGGGCTTCTAAAACAAAAAGGTGCTAGTAAGGGCATCCGCTTGTGTGGCCATACATGCGGCACTTTCAGCTCTGTAAATACAGAAGGCTCCCAGCCGGTAGGGGTTACGCCCGACAAATGATCAAATAAATTTGATCAAACGGGTTTATGGGGAGACATAGTGTCGGTATGAACTAATCAGCACACGTTATTCATAGTTTTCACCATGAATACATTTGATTATAGTGGTTTGGAAGAAGATGGCTTTTCTTTTGCTACCACTTGGGTCGTTCTCTTCTCACTAGTAGTCCTAATGACCACACGGGAAGACAGGCCCTCTAAAGATTAAACAAAAAGAGCCTATTGCTCAAGACACAAAAGACAATGATTCAATTTTAGTGCACCAATGGAAGTGTTTGCTAATCTATGAAAACAAGGCACACAACAAAATTTCAAAACCCTAGCCAAGGACCTGCAACAAAATTTGTTAGTAGTTTGGGTTGTTTCAAATGATCACCCCTTCCTGCAAGCACACAAGTTAGGTAAATTTTAGAAACCCAAAAGACTTTGTGAAAGAGGGGCCTTCAACAAAAATGTTTTGCTTCCCAAAACAAGCTGCACAAACTTAGTTAGCTAGATCTAAAAGGGTTAGTCCAAAAATAAACCAGATCTGAAACCCTAAGTGCGAAATCCGAAAACCGAATCAATGAAAATTTTAAAATTTCAAAACAGTAAAACACAGACGTTGTTACCTTAGACACAGACGTGTTTGTATGACACAGACGCAATTCTGTGATGCACAGACGCGGCCAAAAATCACAGACGCCCTTATCGGACACAGACACGAGCAGAAACAACACAGACGCGCTTATGAAACACAGATGCCCCTGTCTGAAACCTACAAAATAAAATTTGTCAAAAACACAGACACGATCCCAGATTCCGCAGATGCTCTTGAAACTCAGAGATGTGATCCGAAAGTTCGCAGAAGCAGAAAAACCTAAAATGTTGTCGAAAAATGTCCGATCTGCAACTTCAAAAACACAAAATCTGCAACAAAAAGGTTAAATGCAAAGGGACAAGAGTCCCACCGGGCGTGCCAAAATGTATATGGTGAAAATGGATAACAAAAATAACAATATTGCAAGGCTAAATGAATCCAACCACAAAACCCTAGCCTAACAATCAACAAAGATCCACCATAATATATGAAGATTACCTAAGACAATGCAAATCACATGAAATCACAAAGATTATACCATCACATGTCCAATAGGGTTTTGATCTCCATTCTTCCTATCTCCATTGATCTTGCTTGATATATTTGCTCTCAGATTTTATATGCACAAGAGCTCAACAAAGAATGGAATGTGGTTGCAAGTAGGATCGTAGTGTAGTCAAAATGATCATTAGCATGAGTGATTAGAATGATTCATTAGGGTTTGACAATGAAGAAGGCATCTCCTTAAATAGAAGACACAATATGAAATGGAGGGATAAGATTGAGAGGTGTAAAAAGAGAGGTCGGCTAAGATTAGAGGGTAGGTAAAAGAAATACCAAAATAATGAAAGAGGTAGGTAGTGTATGAATTAAGAGATGAATGACATGTGTCATGTGTAAAAAAGCTAATGAATTAATTAAATAAATAAAGATTTATTTAATTAATAGAAGAAGTAGGATCAATTAAATAAATAAAAATATTTATTTAATTTAGGAAAAGGATAATTTAAATAAATAAATGTATTTATTTAAATGAGAAATAAGGCTAGAAGAGGATAAATGAATTAATTAAATAAATAAGGATTTATTTAATTAATAGAAGAATTAGGCTTAGATAATTAAATAAATAAAATATTTATTTAATTAAACATGACAATTTTGGGTGTCTACAAGGGATATAAAGGAGATATAAGCATGACGAGATAGATAAATATAAATGAAGAGGGGGGGAGAGAGAGAGAGAGAGAGAGAGAGAGAGAGAGAGAGAGAGAGAGAGAGATGGGAGGAGAAAGAGAGACAAAGATAGAGATTATGGGAAGAGAAAGGGAGAGCTTGAGGTATAGATATATATAGATAGATAAGGGGATAAAGAGGGAGAGATAGAGAGAGATGGGGAGAGATAAAGAGATGGAAATAGAGAAAGGGGGTGATTGTTGGTGTTTTCTAGCTAGCCAAGTTTCCTAGAACCCGTTAAATGCAATGGAAATGATTTCCTTCGTATGGCTATAAATTTCTACCCAAACCATGAGTTTGGAAACCACTTCGTATTCTAAGAATTGCAGGGGAGAAAATTAGGAAGAAAAAATGTGCATTACCAAAGATTGCCCAAAGCCCCACCACAAGAGGAGTGTGGTGGATGGATGATGCACAATGGGTTTTGTACACTAAGTCAAATGTTGTGTCTATCATGGAAAGCATAGCCTCTCGAGCTCAAATTGTGGACCTTGGGATTATTAGGTCTACTATTCATCCAAATGGTGACCACTACATGGCAGACCTAATCACAATACAACAATATAACGTAAGGGAGAGAGAAAGAGTGGGGAGGGAGAGAAGAAGAGAGAGAAGGATGGGGTATGGAGGAAGGGAGAAGGGGAGAGGGAGAGAGGTAGAGAGAGAGGGAGAGGAAGAGAGAGAGAGAGAGAGAGAGAGAGAGAGAGAGAGAGATAGGGAGAGAGAGGGGGAGAGAGGGAGACAATACACATACATACACACATGTGTGTATATATATACTTAATATATTATATAACATGTCTCTAGTTGGCTATAGTGGATTGTGACGATGACTGAGCAACAACTTTGATCGAGCTAATGGATATCATTTACACTAAAATATAAAAGAGCTACCTAACTGACGAGGGAGATTGATGAATATGGTATCAGAATCGATATGTCTATATTGATGCTCCACGATATTCAAATTCATTAGCCTTTTCGGGTACCCTGCTATTTTAGAAAGAAATCCAGGTGGTGGATGGAGCAAGGACAGGTTTCCAAGTGAGTCAACAAACCATCAGAAAGCCCATCATAGAGCCCCATAGCTTCGGTGAACCACTCAGAGGTACGTTCCCCAACATCCAGCCCCATACATAGAGGTGTACCCAGATAGCTTAGCTATTGAGTCAAGTCATAAACCTAGTTGTCAAACGTAAGATGGGCTGAGTAGGTGGCAAACTCATAACCCTATTCCTAATTGAAATCCTTGTTGAGAACTCATTCTTTATCTGCCAACTTCATAATCTAAATCGAAGCCCCAAAAGCTAGACATTCATTTCGCTTCAATTATAGAAGTAATTACGTCTATAATTAGAGATCTATTTTGTTCATTTCAACCAACTCTGATAGGAGGGAAAGCATCATCAATTCATTGACTTTGAATTGACTTTTCCAATACGATCTCACTAGAACTTTTCCGATATGAGTTGACAAGGTCAATCCTTCGACAATGCTGCTATTATATTCTATATATGTCATTATTTATTTCTGCCCTAATTATATATATGTAATTATGCAATTTCGATGCAGGGATCGATTTTGTTCATTTCTTCCCCTCAAATCGCTAGCTAGAAGGTCAGGTTATCCCTTATCTAGCTCAGGTAAGGTCAACCCTATCAGGTCTTACCCTTCTTTGGTTGAGTAACCCAGTCAGTGATACAGTGCCAGTTGGAGATTGATCCATTTCAGATCATTCATATCGATACCCATATTGAGTAGTTGGCTAAGTAGCAGCATCCTCACCAATTAGTATCCTCGCTGGCTAGAGAAAAAGAAAAAGGTAAGGGTCATAGAGGCAATGGATCCATATCCATAACCTATAGAGATAGAGCTAATTGCATATATAGTGTAATAACCTGCAGCGAAGACAACAAGAGAAGAAACAACACCATATTGAGTGAAACCAACTTACCTAGCAGCACTTATAGGAGCATCTAAGCCCGTTCGAGAGTCATAGCCAGTTTCATAACCTCCAGTCACAGAGCCTATTCATGTTCTAGATACCCATAGAATAGTAGGGGTGGTTAACTGAATGGGCCCTTCACTTCGCCCAATAGAGAAGGCGGGAGCATAAGCATAGGTAGTTTTAGTAGCAAATCCACCTGTCGATGACATGACTAGCAACAAAGAGTAGAAGCTTCATGACTAGAGGTGAGGGCAAAGGAACCACTTGTGTGGAGGTTTATTCAGTATTCCAGGGGTAAAGACTTCATATAATAATTGCAACCCCATTGTTTAGATTTTATATACATACATACATACACACAGACATACATACACACAAACATACATACATACATACATACATATATATTAAGGGGTAAATGCTTTTAACCTAGAGCTATGAACCAGTGGGGCTTGAACCTTGATGTCAAGAATAACAACACAACAACTTAACCATCACAACATGCCACTATTGGCAATATACATATATATATTATATATAATATGTGTAATATATACACATATTATATATACAATATCATATTATACATATTATACACACTCCCAAATTTTAAACAAAAGGAGCCCGCACACGCTGTTTTAGCTCTATTACTACGTACGTGCTATTTATAGTAAAGACAACATGTACATGCTTCTTATACCATAGGTACCCCATACACGCTTTTGACTGTTTAGGATTGGAAATAGGCCTGGATGACAAAGTTACGAGTTGGAAGTTTTATTTCCCTCCATTTCCCTCCTTTTTGACGTGCATATTTTATTTTATCAACTTGGTTTCTCGACTTTGTCATCATCGGGTTTACACTTCATCAAGTGGGTATTTCTAAAATTGCCACCATATTTTCACCCATCTTCTGAGCTTTCTAATCACATATATATTTTTTTAAATTTGAACAACAATAACATATTATTATTGAATTTATTTTACTAGTGTCTCCATAGTTCTCACAGACATAAGTGTACCACTTTTTTAATAACTTTTGATCTACTTATCCAAATTTTAAAAAAATTATATATTATTGTATTGCACTTGATTTTTTACAATTTAAAAAAATAAATTGTATTTTTGATTTGTTTAGTGCAAGTTATGCTTCGCGCACGAATAGGTACCTAATTTTCATGATGTGCTCGATTAGGAAAATCATAAAAACAAAATACTCAACCAAAAATTACAAAAAAATACACAACTTCTAGTGCTAACTCTTAAATATCTTTTTGCCAAAGGATTTGTCAAAATACTAAATCTAACTATGAATTTTTTGATGCGCACGTCAGACACTATGTTATGTTTTTCAGAACAAATTAGGGTCTGTTTTTCATGCGCGAAAGATTTGACCCCCTTAATCTTATCCAATTTTGAAAAAGTTTAGTAGTTTGGAAACTAGATTCAAAGTACTACAATATTTGTTGTTTTATTATCTTTATATCTTGAGTGGATGACTTTCAAATTTTGCCTCCAAGTTCAGGTTCACCTGATTGCAGAAAAAAAACTGTCCACTTATACCCCCTTTTTTGACCACCATCTTTGTGCACTTACCCCCTGATTGTATTGATTTAGAATGGAGAAACCTGAATTTTGTGAAATCTCAAGATCCTACCTCCTCTTTGCAAGCTCAATGAAATCCATGATCTCCTTAAGGATTCTCACCTTTGACAATGCAAAATAACTTAGTAGCTTTAGAACAAAATGTTACTCAAATATGCCAAAATCAGAATGGTTGTAGGAAATGTTCCAAATGTTGGTCCAATATTGGGTTGACAAGTCTCTTCCTTATACATCTTGTATTTTTAGTGGCAATTCAAGGCCCTAAATCTTCCCGCCACTCCATAAAAACATGTGACAAATGAGTGAATACCTCTTGAAATTAAACTTCAGTACATTGGCCATGGCCTTCAAAAAGCTCTCATGTATCTTATCCTCTTAGTACTGAGAAAAATAAAATTATGTATTCTTCATCATATCCTATATCTCAGCCGCCATACACATCATGTCAATTGGCATCCTCTCTCTAGCATCTTCACCCAACACTTGACATAGACTATGGTACATCGTGACAAAGTAATCTTTAAAGGTGTCAACAAGGAAGGGCTCTTTCTCAAATTGTAAAATGAGAATTGTCTTTCTACCTTTACCCTTCCACCCAAAATTGGGAATCCACTTGATGCCTTATATAGGTTATCCAGAACTTTATATGTCTCTTTGAACTCTCTCAATTCCATTGTTGACAACTTGGCTCTATTCAAACCAAAACAATTTGAGATATGAAATTTGTTAATATTGATCCTAGATAGAAAATAATTATATCATCTTGACATAGATTCTTTTCTCTATTGCATCTTGTTTTTTTCAAATTAAAAAAAAAAAAATTTAAGTATTTTTCCTTGACAAGATAATCAACCCTATATTTTTGTGTTGGTGACCTACTTTCAATAAAAATAAAATATAAAATATAAAAACTGATTAAAATATTAAAATATACATGGTTTGGAAAATTCACTTATAGAACTACAAAAGGGTATTTTTATATTAATTTTTTTTTTAAAGAGTAGGAGTTGTTTCAAAACATCAATTTTTTTGGTAATCGAACTCAAAATGGTATAAATATACATTTAGTAGACACTTCCAATTGGAAATGTTGTGAGCTAGATATAACTTAGTTATAATGAATTGACATAGACCATATGTTCAACTAAAACTAATTTTTAGTTAGAAATACTTAAATACATTTGTGTTTCAATAAGTTGGCCTAAAACATGATAGTTTTGTACTTTTATCCAAAACTAAAGTTATCAGAAATCCTTCCGTCTAGCCCCCCACTGAATGCTCTAGTATGGGTGGAAGTGGATAGGTCATGGTGAAATCTTTCAATTTATGAGAATTCCTTTTTCATTCTAGGGATCTCCTATGGATCTTGAATGTGATCCTTGCTAGAATAGAGAAGAAGTTGGCTTACTAGATTACCGAACCACTTTATTTAGCCAAGAAGTTTTAGAATTGCTCGAAGATTTTGGTAGCCACTCATGTTTACTTTTATTCTTGCTAGGCATTGTCCAAAGCTTCTCAAATATTTCTTATGGGATTCTTTGGCTGGTCACCATGGCTTTCACAAAATGGCCCAAGAGTTTTGTTGCCCCTTGTGGGAGTCCGGTGGACTTGGGATTATTTCTTCTTAGAAGCAAGGTCTTTCCTTATGTATCAAATAGATCATACGCCATCTGTGCAAAATAAAGCCTGTAAATTTTTTCTCTAACCTTGCATTCCTTTAGGATTTTCTACCAAAATTCCTTCTTGGAAGGGGATTGGCTTTCAAACCCTTCTCATTATGAAGGATTTTGTTTAGGTAACTGATACTTTTGTGGCAAAAAATCATTTGGCATGCTTGGGAATTTGTCAAACCTTGGCTTCAGTGGGATGGATCTGGTTTCATAGATGGTCTCTCATTCAATCAACATAACATTTGGTGGTGTCCACTCATTCAGATTCAGGAGCTCCCCTTGTCTTGAGTGCTTGGAGTTTCTACTTAATGCTTTTATAAGTATAACATCCATACTTCATGTGACTTTTTCTAGAGCTCCTATGAGTCTTTACTCATGAGAAGATATGTGAACCCAATTCTAGATGCCTAGCCATATCGACAAACATTTAACTCTGTCATATCTTCTTTGTCTCTAAATATGCTACACACGCTAGGTATTTATTCTTCGAATCCTTGGTGGAAAGATTGGTGTTTATTTTCTAATAGCACTTTTTTGCAGTTACAAACCACAAATGGGATACTATTGGCTCTCTTTGCACCTACCTATGGTGCCAACTTTGAATCATTGATGGCATCTACAATTCTCCTAGATAGTTTGGAGTCACAGATTTCACGATATTTGCTCCACTATCCTCAAACTCAAACTTGCTCATTTTTCTTGGTGTTCACTTTTCCAAGTCTTCCCTCTAGTTCACCATCTAAAGAATTTGGGTATCCTAGATTTGTGTTGCCCTTTCTGTGGTCATCTTGAAACTTTCAATTGAACCTCTTTTGGTTTTGTTGTCGTGATCAATTTTTTTTGAAGTGGATTCATGATTTCTTTTGACCCTTTTGGCTAGAGCCCTTTTCTTGGCATATGACTCTTTTGGGCAATTTGCCTCACATCCCTTTCAAAATTTCCCAAATTTGGCATGCTTTGAGGGTGGAAATCCTCTTCATAATTTAGAAAGATAGAAATGTTATTTTGTTTTTACACAACTCTATTGATATTCATGTATTTCTTTTTAAATAAAGCCTATATATATAATTATGTTATGCTACAAATTCAAGTGCAAGCCAACAAGGTTGTGTTGAAGGTAGACCACCTTTAGACCACTCTAGATCATTATGGAAATCACCTTTGTATGGATGCCAAAGTGCCTCTAGATCCTTCCACTAGTACCTTTGTGGGACCTTCAACCTCCTACAATCGATCTCTACCTTGTGGATGCCAACGTGGATGTCTCTCTTCTGCTCCCTATTCCCAAACCTTGTGGTCTCAGGCTTCTTGTCACCAATCTGGTGGTGGTATTTCTTTCAATAGGAAACACTCTATCTCCTGTCCGATGGGGCTTGGGGGCTATAGACTCAGTCGATGGTGGTGCCAGTGGATGGCCAACTTCTAGTGATGGTAGCAGTTGGTCGACTTCTATTGGTGATAGTGGATGACCTGATTCTTCCAAAATCTTTCCATGTCTGTATTTAGTAATCTCACCCTCTCAAATGGATTGATGAGCTAGAGAATGACTCTATTTTATTTATGTGTATGTGTAATTACTTTGACATTAGGAGTCTAGTTATGTCTTTAAAGTTTAGAACCTTTGCCAAGTGATAATATTTTATATGTCTTGATGATATGGTCATATGCCATAAACTCATTTGATATATGTTCCTTTTTGATGCAATATAATAGGTAATTGTGCTATGAGGAATATCCATGCGGGATAAATTTAAGAAACCAGCCCCCAGGCAACTATGTAAAATCCTGGCGAATTAGACATTATTTTCAGGGGGAAATTTTCATATGGATGGTGAAGGTTTTTTTCAAGATAGGGAAAAAAAATATTTTGTATTGGAGATTTTTTTCTAGGGTATGAAAATTCCATAAATTTCTGGTGAATTATACCTTGTTCTATGGGGAAAATATGTATTGTAGGAGGCGAATAATTTTTGTTAAAAGGAACAGATATATAATTGTATGGGCGAAAAATTTTACTCTAAAGGAAAAATAATTTAAATGTATTGGCGATTTTTATCCACCGCTTGAAAATTATTGAATTTGTTTTAGCGAATATTTTGTTATTTATGGAAAAATATATAATTTATTGGTGATTTCATGCATTCATTGCCATTAATAGATAAGGCACATCACATCACATCAGTACATCACATTGAATCCAGACTCTGCTCGATGTATAAATAAGTGTGGCCTCTTTGACACGTGAAGGGTGACACATACCTAAAATCCATCAATGATTTTAAATCGTTCGATGATCGTAGATCAATGGCTAAAGTTTTATTTCAGCCCAATTTTTTGAAGGGAACATAGCTCACCAAAAAGTGCCCGGAATGGAATTGGATTCAATAGACACGTATCAAATTTCATGAATCATGATCGATAATTTTGATTATTTAATATATATCTATTCACTTACAACAATACATGTTGTCCCCATGACTTCCAATGTGGTACTTGCCAACTTGGTACTAGTTTTGAGCTATTTCCAAATTTAAAGAAATTAATATGGTTAGAGAAGTAATTATTACAATCAAGAGCTTTATTTATATACGATCTCTACTTCTTTCATCTTCAATTAGCCTTTGTCATTTGGTAGATAAATCGTCGAAACTCATGGTATTTAAATTCTTCCTCTGGTTTAGGTTGTTTAATTTGTTAATCTGTTTTCTCAAGATGGACACTCCCATCCACTTGAGAAGCATTTCTATAGAGGACCAGAGGGCCTTTCTGGGCTCTGTTAAGGACAAAATCCTCCAATCAGTCTACAAGGAGGTTAGGTCATTCATCAATGAGGCTGTGCAGATGGTGTTGGGCAGAGAGTTTTCGCGAAATGAAAATAGATACCGTGTTAACATGGACATTACATCCCGTTTCTTAGCGTCTCTTCTGGACCTCAAAGGAGAAAAGGTGGATATGCTGATGTTGTTGAGGAAGGTTTTTAAGGAAGACTTCCTTGGAGATGACATTGCTGTTGTCATCCTTATAGAAGTAGGGGTGGGGATCCCTTGGGCGAGTGAATTAACCAAGCTTCTCCTCCCTAACCAAATAGTGCCAGTGGCCAAACAACCGTTTCTCCTAAACCTGAATACGGAGCACTTGACGCGTCATAGGAAATGAGCACAGATTGGCAGGGACTTCCTCTGAAAATGGTTGCTCCTGGATGACTTTCCAAACTACAATTGGCTTGAAGAATTCTCTTAGCTTATGTTGTCTGAAGAATTCTACATGGAAGGAGGGTCGGATTCTTAGTGCAAAGTTGTAAACCATCCACTACCTATGCCCTAGCCTCGCCACCCTGGGCCCTTAGTATTTTTTTTCCTATGTCCTCGAAACCTAATAGGCTCAGTGGCTCACTCAGTTTGGATTTTAAGTTTTTGAGGGACTCAAGTCTCAGACTTGAGATGAAAAAATTGTAAATTTCCAAAGCATAAATATTAATGATAAATTTTCAAATTCCAGTTTGTTTCAGTTTGCCTCTTATAGTCTTATGGATATAAAAATGCTTTCTATAATTCTATTTCATTTTTATTAATTAATTTCTTTCAAATGCTTTTTGTATATAAGCTACGCTATTTCAATTATTTGTTAAACAATGGAAACAAATTTAATACTGTGATATTTTTTTATGTAATGCTAAAAAAAAAATTCAGTTCATTCCATTAATTATTTGTACATTGATTATGGTTGATTATAATTTTATAAATATATAGTCATTCAAAATACAAAATTTCAAAAGTTTATCAGTGAAGGTTTTTTCATTCTATTAATTCAAAAGTTTCAAGATACAAAATTTGCAGTCATTCATGCATAAAAGTAGACAGAGAGAAAACCATACTGCCCACAACTTATAGCAAGCAGACAAAAAAACCAGTTCATTGCTGGATATCTATAACAAATGTTCCAGCAGTAATAAATCATTTGGAAGCAAATTAAAAAACATTGGCCGATAGGCTGCTCACTCACTATCCCCTTGGGTTGCCTCCTCCTAGTCCCTTCCCTCCTTAGAGGTCGATGCTTTCCCTTTTGCCACTTCAGCTTTCATTTTTGGTATGCAGTTTAGGCACCCAAAGTCGGGGTCGCCCTCCAAGCTTGCTAGTAGCTATATGGCCCTTCCTTCTTCAGCCGTATCTCTCAATTCCCTACCAACCTCCATCTTTTCCACCACATGCAAATCCTTCAGGACTTCATCCACCCTGGTTAGTTTCATAAAGAGTTTTATCGCTTCCCACCCCACTCGGGCACGTTCACGACATTGGTATTTGATTTCATCCTCTGGGCCACAAATAAAAGGAAGCAATTCCTCCTAGTTGTCCCCTTCCTTAATTCCAATGCCAACTCCCGACACCACCCACTCCAAGATTGAATCTAGGTTAATCAAAAAATTCCCATCAATCAATTTGACCAATGTGAGTTTTACCTTTTCCACCTCCGGTTCGAATTCACAGGTCCACACTAGAATTAGAGAGTAAACCTCCATGTTAGTTCGATACTGATGACTGATAAATGCCACCTCCTCCACAAGAATTAGTCGAGCTGCCGCCCACAACTCCTCCTCCTTAAACCTGAATAGTCCTTGCATTTGTTTATCAGATACTTTGACCAAAAAGGGCACTAACTTCTTGTTTGTTCGCAGTGTGAAATTGGCCTCCATGGTCACCTGCAATTTCAAAAGCACTTCCTGCAAAAAAAGTCTTACAAAAGCTATGAACTACAGATTTGTTATGCTTCAAAGCAAAAATTGGCACACAGATCAGAAGGCAATAAATTTTGCCTCCATCGTATAGGCCGGGTAATGAATGTGTAAGATAAGGCATTAATGCCATGAGATCAAGAAAAATATTTTCTACCATCCTCCCCTTCCTTCGTTCGTGTGACCTGCCGTAGGCAACTCCTTCTGCAACAATTAATTGCCACCTTGGCATTTGTACTTTCCAAGTTTGCTCACCTTAACAGGTTGAGGACTACACATTTTTTTAAATTAATACACTAAATTTATGTTAAACTTTTATATATATTTTTAAACTATTTTTTAAAATTATATATCGTAAACATATTTTCAAAGAATTTTGTTAAACTTTAAATTAATATTTTAGATTTAATATTGAATGTTTTCTTTTTTATATTAAACTTTTACCTTTCAAATTGTATAACAAAATTTATATTATTATTTAGTTATTTGTTTTATTCTAGAAACTAAGTTTCATATTTTATACTATTTTTGAGTTTCAATTTTTTACAAATAATATTAACATTATATTTAAAAGTTATCTCAAACTATTGCACATCTTTAAAATTTAAATGTCTCTTATTATGGGACCGATGATATCTGACAACACTCAAGTTCTCAATAGGTATCATCATTCGTCGGATGAGCAAAGATCCACGACTTAGGGTGGATTTCGGCCCAAATGTGGGCAGTGAACACATTTGTGAGAACTTTGCTCGGAATTGAACATTTTAAATTTAATTAAATATAATTAAGTCTATAGTCTATAGACTATAAATCTCTTTTTCGGGTAGAAGTTTAAAATGATTAAATAGACTTAAAAAATAGACCGGAAAAGTGACACGGGTATGGTGACGTGCTAGAAAAATGGCAGAAATTGTGGGACCCACTACATCTGTAAACAGGTACCATCGTCCGTTGGATGAACAAATATCAACGACTTAGGGTGGATTTAGGCCCGAATGTGGGAAGTGAATACATTTGTGAGAACTTCGCTCGGAATTGAACATTTTAAATTTAATTAAATATAATTAAGTCTATAGTCTATAGACTATAAATCTCTTTTTCAGGTGGAAGTTTAAAATGATTAAATAGACTTAAAAAATAGATCCGAAAAGTGACACGAGTATGGTGACATGCTAGAAAAATGGCAGAAGTCATGGGACCCACTACATCTAAAAACAGGTATCATCGTGCATTGGATGAACAAAGATCAACAACTTAGGGTGGATTTCGGCCTGAATGTGGGAAGTGAACACGTTTGTGAGAACTTCGCCCGGAATTTAACATTTTAAATTTAATTAAATATAATTAAGTCTAACTCTGTAAAGCTCTTTTTCGAGCGAAATTTTAAAATGAGTAAATAGACTTAAAAAACATTCCCGAAAAGTGACCCGAGTATGGTGACGTGCTAGAAAAATGGCAGAAGTCATGGGACCCACCGTCCCACGACATCTGACAACAGGTACCATCGTCCATTGGATGAGCAAAGATCAACGACTTAGGATGGATTTCAGCTCGAATATGGGAAGTGAACACATTTGTGAGAACTTCGTCTGGAATTGAAACATTTTAAATTTAATTAAATATAATTAAGTCTAATGTCCTCAGAATTTATACTGAAGTAATGAATGTTTTGTCCTTCAGCATGGAATAGTTATTAATAATAATTAATAAAATTACAACATGATTCTAGATATTTTGCCATCGTCCGTTGGATGAGTTAAGATCAACAACTTAGGGTGGATTTCGGCCCGAATGTGGAAAGTGAACACATTTGTGAGTGTTAGTGTAGGTTTTTTATTTTCCTTATGTTAGGGGATATTTATTTTTTCCTACACATATATCATTTAAGCTTGCTTAGGTTAATAGGAGTGGTTTATATTAGGACACGTGGTGAAATACTTCAGCTACATGTGTAGCTCTCCACCTCACATGGCTAGTTGAGTTACACACCTTCTTTTGGCTTGTTGTGCCACCTCTCATAACCACTATTTTGTCATTTCCTAAGTGGGTTATGGGGTAGTTGGGTTTCACACCCTCTTTTGGCCTTATGTGCCAACTTTCTCAACTCTTTTTTTGTCTTCATGTAAGGAGGTTATGCCACATGTTTTGGCATTTACCAAGAAGGTAAAACCTCCCACTTTTTATGGGGAATAGGAGTTAATACACCCCTTGGATGTATATGCTTATATTTTTCTATATAATAAGCACTATACTCTCACCTTCACTAGTGAAGTAAGTGAAGTGATAGCTTGGTGAGAGTCTTCTCCAAATTCTCTTCTTTGTCTCTATTTCTCTTTCATATCGAAATTATCTTCATTCAGCTATTTTGATCTTTGATCATCTGTTGCGTGAGGAGTTGCATGTGATCTACGACTGACATCAGATCTTGGCTCGGTTCTCGCTTCTCACAGAATCTCACATGGTATCAGAGCTTATTGTCTGGTATAGCTCATTGTTTTTCTTAATTTATTTGAGGGATTTGAGATTTTTATATAGCTAATATTTTCCTTAAAAACTAAGTATGCTCTTCTCCTTCATTCTCGTGTGATTTGGAGAATCAGAACAGTTTAAAGGAAAATAGCTTCTAGTTAAATCTGGTTTACATGTATGTGTCCTTGTAAGATCTGGGTGATTGCAGCTTTGTGGTAATATTGGAAGCTTAATAAGAATTTCCAGAGTGTCCATAAGGCTTGAAAAAGTCAAAAGTGACTTTTACTTCACCAAAATTAGAGTTTGGAGGACACAGTAAAAAAATCTGAGTAAATTTTTTTTACTGGAGCTGTTTTCATTTCGGCTTTAGTGTTTCAACTTTTGTTCACTTTCACAAAAAATGATTTCTGGGTTTTCTTCTCAGCATCGAAAAACTTCTGGGTTGCAGATGGTATTTTTAGAAAATGCATAAATTTTGCAGAAATTGAGCTTGAAGAGGGCCTAAGCCATTTTTCTATAAGGGAAATTCAACAACATTTCTTAAAAGTTGTACAACTTTTGCCTCGAGTGTCAGATTTTTGCAAACAAATACTTGACGGAAAGCTGGAAATGAGAAATCTCCATTATTGCAGGTCTAATTGAATTTTTTTGCCTTTTTCTATCAGATATTAAAGGTTGTATCAGCTGCTTCTTTTTCTCTTCAACTGGTCATATCTTTCTCCTCACAACTCTGTTTTTTAAAAACTAATAGTTGTTGGAAAGGTATTGAGATAAATTAAACAGTTATAAGGCTGATTTGTTTCAGATCTTGTCTCAAATTATTTATATTTGAAATCTCTATTGGTTTCTTAAAGCATTGTAATCTGATAAAAAGCCTTGTAAATGCACTAATTATAAAGTGCCAACCTTGTAATATTTGGGAGGGGTGATTTCTGAGACTAGTGAAAAGGGGGGGTGTCTCTTGTGCCTTCTTTCTTGCACTTTTCCTGATTCTTTGCAATCTTCTTTTCTACTATCATGGATGCATCTATAGTTCCACTTTTAAGACCATATAATTACTTTGAATGGAAATCTAAGATGATAATATATCTGAAAAGACATGGATATCATCGTGTTACTATGGGACTTGAAACTTAACCTCAAGATGCTGTAGAAAAGATTAAATGGTTTAATAAATGTGATGAAGCTTTTGGTACTCTATGTATGTCAGTCTCTCCAGACTTTCTTTTTCACATTGAATCTGCCACTACACCAAATGCAGTGTGGACCACTTTGGAAAACCTCTTTGGTAAGCAGGATGAGCTAAGAGGTCATCAATTAGAGAATGAACTCATAGGGTTGAATCCAACCAATTTTGATACTATACAAGACTTCTTCACTAAAATTAAGTCTATAAGATTGTAGTTGAAATGGTGTGGAACTAAGAAAGATGATAAACAACTGATCTTGAGTATTCTTTCTAAGCTTGGTCCTAACTATTCAGTGTTTGTTTCTACATTCTATGCTATAAAATGTGCCCTAGGTACCACATTCAAAATGCCTTCTCTGGATGAATTTGCTGCAGAACTCACTAGGGAGCAAGACAAATTGGTTCAAATGGGTACAATAAAACCCTCTAAGTCACATGCCTTAGTTGTAAATCAAGGCACAAAAGAACAAAAAGGGTCTAGTAAGCAAGATAAGAAACAAAAGAACCAAGGAGACAAGAAAAAAGATCAGAAATCTGCTACTTCAAAAGCAGATAATCAGACTTCTTCATCAAGAGGTGAACAACCTAAGAAGGAGAAGGTCAAGTGTTCTTATTGTAAGAGGCCTGGTCATGATGAACATAAGTGTTTAAAGAAACAAATTGATCACCTTTCAAATCTTCTTGAAAAGAATAATATCAAGGTGCCTGATTCAGTCAAATAGAGTTCATCAGAAGGATCTTCTAAGGTTACAGATAAGAGTAAAGGGAAAGGAAAGGGTAAGGCCCTAGTTGCTGTTGCTTCACAACCCAATTCTTGGATAATTGACTCGGGTGCTTCGCACGACATGGCTTCTTCAAAAGATGATTTCACCTCTTTAGAACCATGTTCTATGCCTTCCATACTAATGGGTGATGACACTCCTGTTGAAGTGCATGGGAGAGGGTCTATTGATGTGGGCAAAGGAACATTTAAGGATGTCCTTTGTGTTCCATCTTTATCAACTAATCTCCTATTTGTTTATCAGATCACTCACACTGGTTCTAGCAAGCGAGTTGAGTTCACACTAGATATAGTGGCAATTAGTGAAATGCATAATGGGTCTACTATTGGTATGGGAAAAGCAGATTATCAATCCAGATTATATTAGTTTTCTCACTTTGTTCTTGACTCTCCTTCGACAGTTTTACTCACTCATGCAGATGAGATTAGTTGTTTGTGGCATCAACGATTTGGCCACTTGAACTATCGTTACTTGCAACAACTCAGTCAACAGGACATGGTTTTAGGGTTGCCTTCTAATCGATTTTCTGATGGAGTTTGCCAGGGATGTATTCTTGGTAAGCATCCTGAGGAGAAGTATGATAAAGGCAAAGCATGGAGAGCTCCACAGCTATTGGAGTTGGTACATAGTGACTTGGCAGGACCATTTCCACAACCATCTTTCAGTAGGGCTAGATATGTCTTAACATTTATTGATGACTTTTCTAGATTTACATGGGTTTACTTTCTCAAACAAAAGTTTGAGGTATTTGAGAATTTTCTAGATTTCAAAGCTTTTGCAGAGAAACAATCTAGGAAGTTCATCAAGACTCTGCGTACAGATAATGGGGGTGAATATGTTAATAATCAGTTTGAACAATTTTGTGCTTCAGAAGGTATTAACATGCAGCACATAGTTCCATATAGTCCTCAGTAGAATGGTGTCGCAGAATGAAAGAATAGGTCCTTGAAGGAGATGACAAATTGTATGATTCACTCCAAGTCTTTGGCACCTCAGTATTGGACAGAGGCCATCAATTGTGCATGTTACATCCATAATTGAGTTCCTCATAAAGCTGTGAAGGGGGTAACTCCCTTTCAAGCTTGGACCAGTCGGAAATCTACAGTTAAGCATTTTAGAGTGTTTGGTTCTCTTGCATGGGCCCACATTCCAGTAGAGAAACACAAGGCTATGGATCTGCAGAGCAAGCCTTGCATATTTGTTGGGTATCCAGATGATGTCAAAGGGTATAGACTTCTCCATCCCTCTACACATGAGTTGTTCATTGAGAGGAGTGTTCATTTTGAGGAGAGTTCTTCTATTTCTTCTCATACCACTTCTCCATCCACTATCACATTGGAGACATTGCATGATGTTGACAGTTCTTCTAAGGATCTTAATCCTCCTAATCCTGTTCAGGAGTCTTCTTCCTCCACTTCAGATGGTGACAGTGATGGTGAGGATTCACATTCTTCTCATAGTCATCCTTTAGAGGTTGATGATTCTCCCCCAGACTCTCCAGCTTTAGTGCCTCTTTGGGCTCGACAAAATTTTGAGTCAGCAGGAGATTGGCTTGGTGATCCATCAAATTCTAGAACTAGGTCACAATTTCAGCAAGCTCCACATCTCTTCATTGCTTCAGCTTTTGATCCATAGTCTTTTTAAGAATCTACAGGTGTACCCAAATGGGATGCTGCAATGCAAGAAGAGTTTAATTCCTTAGAAAGGAATCACACATGGGATTTAGTTCCTCTTCCTAAGGGAAGGAAACTTGTTCGATGCAAGTGGATCTATCAAACAAAATTTGTAGTAGATGGGTCGGTTGATAAGTATAAGGCTCGCTTGGTAGCAAAAGGCTTTTCCCAAGTTCCAGGGGTTGATTACTCTGAGATTTTTGCTCTAGTTGCTAAGATGAATTCCATCCGGCTTGTCCTTGCTATTGCTGCAACCCATCATTGGGAAGTTCATCAGATGGATGTCAAGAGTGCATTTCTTCATGGTGACCTTTAGGAGGAAATCTATATGGAGAAACCACAAGGGTTTGTTCAAGATCCTTCACTTGTGTTTCGACTTTGAAAGTCTCTCTATGGCCTCAAACAAGCTCCTCGAGCTTGGTATGCCAAGCTGGACTCCTTCCTTCTAACAGTTGATTTTACTCGATGCCATTCTGATCCAAACATCTATATTCTGCACCAAGATGATACTCTCACATTTCTAGTTCTCTATGTTGATGACTTGTTGATCACATGGAGTCACTCATCCACCATCAAGGTAGTGAAAACTGCTCTACATGATAGATTTCTGATGTTAGACTTGGGTCTTCTACATCACTTCTTGGGAATTGAGATTACTCAATCTTCTTCAGGCATCTTTCTTGGACAACCCAAGTATGCACTCGATATGCTCTCTAGATTTTGCATGGCCAACTGTAAGCCTGCACCTACTCCTTTTTTGTTTGGGGTCAAACTTGAGGCTAAGTTCTCTTCACCCTTGGTTGATAGCACTTTATATCGACAAATTGTTGGGAGCCTCATCTACTTGACTCATATGAGACCTGACATTTCATATGTGGTGGGCATGGTCTCTAGATTCATGTAGGAGCCACATGAGTTGCATTGGAAAGCAGCTAAGCGGATTCTCCACTACATTCAGGGTACTCACAATTATGGAATTTAGTATGCAACAGGCATGGATATTGACTTGGTGGGATATACGGATTCAGATTGGGCGGGTGATTCTCAGGATCGCAAATCCTCTTCAAGGTATTGCTTCTCACTTGGTTCTAGTCCAGTTTGTTGGTCGAGTAAGAAGCAGTCTGCAATTGCTCTTTCATCAATAGAGGCTAAGTATCGAGGGGCAGTTAATGCCACCACTGAGGCTATTTTGCTTCAGAATATTCTCACTGAGTTTGGTATTCCAGTTAGGAAGCCTACTATCATCTTTTGTGATAATCAAAGTGCTCTACAGATCTCAAGAAATCCAGTTCATCACCAGAGGACAAAACACATTGAGATACATATGCACTATATTCGGGAGCTCATTCAGGAAGGCATCATTGATCTTAAGTATTGTTCTACAATGGAGCAAACTGCAGACATCTTCACCAAACCCTTCACCGAAAGCAAGTTCCTTCATTTGCAATCTCTGCTTGGGATACGATAGGTGTCTACTGCAGGAGGGACTTCTTAGTCCTCCTTTCTTTCTGTCCTTATTTAGGGGGGGTGCTATTCCTCTTATGGGGGGCTTCTTCTTTTTGGGGGGCTATCTATGTACATGGGTACCTCACATGGTTTCATTTGTCGGGACCCATATTTTCACCCACCTAAGCTACGCTTAAGGGGGGGTGTTAGTGTAGGTTTTTTATTTTCCTTATGTTAGGGGATATTTATTTTTTCCTACATATATATCATTTAAGCTTGCTTAGGTTAATAGGAGTGGTTTATATGAGGACACGTGGTGAAATACTTCAGCTACATGTGTAACTCTCCACCTCACATGGGTAGTTGAGTTACACACCCTCTTTTGGCTTGTTGTGCCACCTCTCATAACCACTATTTTGTCATTTCCTAAGTGGGTTATGGGCTAGTTGGGTTTCACACTCTCTTTTGGCCTTATGTACCAACTTTCTCAACTCTTTTTTTGTCTTCATGTAAGGAGGTTATGCCACATGTTTTGGCATTTACCAAGAAGGTAAAACCTCCCACTTTTTATGGGGAATAGGAGTTAATGCACCCCTTGGATGTATATGCTTATATTTTTCTATATAATAAGCACTATACTCTCACCTTCACTAGTGAAGTAAGTGAAGTGATAGCTTGGTGAGAGTCTTCTCCAAATTCTCTTCTTTGTCTCTATTTCTCTCTCATATCGAAATTATCTTCATTCAGCTATTTTGATCTTTGATCATCTGTTGCGTGAGGAGTTGCATGTGATCTACGACCGACATCAGATCTTGGCTCGGTTCTCGCTTCTCACAGAATCTCACAGTGAGAACTTTGCCCAAAATTGAACATTTTACATTTAATGTCCTTAGAATTAAATTGAAGTAATGAATGTTTTGTCCTTCGGCATGGAATAGTTATTAATAATAATTAATAAAATTACAACATGATTCTAGATATTTTTCCCTTTAGGTATTACTTTTGTACTTTTCAGAGTTTTCAAAATAAGAGACTTGTAAATTATAATCGTATTTCATTTCATGGACAAACCTGTAAATCGAGGGAGATTCAGAAACAACTACTAGATTGAGGAATGCATGTTGCAACAGAGACTATCTGTGCCAATCTAGTGAAATATAAATTCTGGGTAAAATCTACAACACCTACATCCCGCCTTTTTGCTTTTTTTAATCTCGTGGTCCAATTTGAGGGTTAGCATTTTCATGTTTTTATCTAGTGTTATTTTGAATTATCAACAATAACAATGATGGGGAAAATGGGAAGCAATAGTTCAACAGGAAGCAGAGTGAAAAACAAAATGTACCTAACCAAACTGGTTAAAACACCAGGTTTCACTGATGAATACCATGATATTTATGACCTTACTATCCATGGTGAAAAGCATATCATAGATATTAGATATGCATTGTCTAGTAAGGTGGCAGATGCATCCAAGGCAAAATTTACTATTTTCAACCCAATGTTAAAACAAAAAACAAATAAAATTGCATCGTGGGATGTTGAATTGGGAAGCATGGTGTTACCTGAAGTATTCCCTTGCCCTGATTTTGTCATGGTCTACGCCAAAAATTATGATGAAGATAAAAAAACAATTGTCAATAAAAATACAAAAGAGGAAATTCTATCCATAAACGAGGGAGAATTTGCTCGTTTGTTGAACCTAGGATTTGAAGCCCGAAACTCAAACATTCAAATTGACCTTGAAAAGATGGCAGGGAATTATGAGAGTCTCGATCCAAGTCGCAGAGATTCATTTATCAAAGCTATAATAAAGAGTGGTACTGGTATTATGTTGGATCAGAATCATAAGCCTCCTTATGATTCTAACATTTTTGTTTCATGGGTTGGGGATACTATTTCCTTGCTTTCATTTTGCCTAGGATTGGAAAATGATTGGGAAGTGGGTGCAAGCCTTCTTGAAATAATTTATAATATCCATTGTGTAGGTCAACCAGTAAGATATAATTTTATTGAGCACATTGTTAAATCCATGCAAAAATAATTACTATTGATCAAAAAAGGTTCCTATAAGTCATTTAGGTTATCATCCTACTTGTGCTATCTCCTTCTATCTAAGTATCATGCAATATTCCAGACCAAAAAGCTTCAAATTGTGAGCTATAAGATTGATGAGAAAATTGGGAACAAAACAGAGTGTCCAATATATGAATGGACACCAAAGATAAGGATGCATGATAACAGAAAGAACTACAACCATTTTGTAGACTTCTTTTTGGCACCAATGTATAATGAAATTACAAGCACCCTAATGCCTAGGTTGCCTGTGTCTTGTAGAGATTGCATTCAACTTGGAAGTCAAATAGAATTGGTTGACTGGTTCTTCATGGAAGAATTCATCGTGTTAAGGTTTTACAGATCGGTAGTAAAAGCATACAGATTTCCAATACATGTGACAGAGAGGGTATTTGCATTAGAGTATGTATGACAATTGGAGAGCACAGATAGGCACTTACACGGTCAGCAAAAGAAGAGCATATTTCCTTCCTTGCCTTTTTCATGTGGAGGGTTCACATTTGAGAGAAAAGCATTCAATGTGGCACATGATTTTTTGACAGTTTTTAACTTTGGCGATGAGTCTCTGGCAATATGATCCAATTGGTGTAGTTCAAGCAAGGCTAAAGAAAAATGGGAACTCTTCAGTGTTATGTCAAAATAAAAGTAAACCATTGCTAGAAAAGCTTAGAAACATGGACTCCTGGGATGAGGTTAAAAAATAGACGGAGAAAATTGCAGCTGACAATATCATTTCAACAGAAGAAATTTCATCACAAATTATGGCATTGCACACATTGAGGACAACAGAGGAGAGCCAAGGCATCCAAAATATGAGGTCCTACAATTTCTACCTAAAATCTGCTAATCCATCTTAGAAATCTATTCCCAAATCAATTCTGCAAGAATGTAAAGAGAGTTTTTGGACTCAAACCAAAATAAATGATTTTTGGACTATGAGGAGGAATCTTGGTGAATCAAAGACTAGTGCAGAATTTGAGACCATCGATGAGGATGATGAGTTTAGCAAATTGTGGAATATGGAGCATCCCACAACAACACATGACAAGAGTGAAAATGATGATGAGTATGAGGTTGAGCCCGCTCCAACAACTACTACAACCCCTAAAATATTAGGTGCAGTCCACGAGTCCATGAAAGAAAAATATAGCAAAGGGGCAAGCATTGTGGAAAAAATGGGTTTTGAAGGTGGTGGTCTAGGTGCCAGAGGAGAGGGCATTTGGTATCCACTTCAGGTACAACTTCCATCAGGGTCAAAATCAAAAGCTCCTATTAAACCAGTCATTGGACTTGATTCTTCAGATTCATCATAGATAGGTACTACTCATTACCCTCAGGGTCCACCTACATTTGTTTCAGGTTCAAATCCACAACCACCACCACATCATGGTATTCCCATTGGTGGTGAATCAAGTGCCACTACCACAGGTGGGGAATCTAGGTATAGTATTCCCATTATTGTTCAGTCAAGTGATGTTGTGATTGGTGGCCATGGTGGGGTTGGCATGGGTACTACTAGTACTACTGATACTAGTTGTCTAGTTGTTGGATAAGGGCTACAGCAAAATATCTCTCGCAAGAGGTCACTAGTGGTAGATACTAATATTATTCAGAATCCTATATCAAGTGCCATTGATATTACAAAAAAATCATTTGCAGCTTCAGATCACACACCTAAAAAGATTATGAAAACTACACATGAAAGTGTCAGTGGGAGTGGGACAGTATCAAGAATTCTTGTTGGTAATCCTAGTCAAGTATTAGTTAAAACCACAGGAATAAGTGAAACTGGAGCCTCTGTTATTCCTATGTCACCTTTCAAGTATTCAATTGCTTAAGCAAACCCAGATTTTCAATATCGTGATTACTATGAAAAATATGAACACACAAAAAAAGCAAATAAAGAAAAAAAGAAAGCATTTCATAGGATTTCCCTGATTGAAGTTTTAAACGAAGAGCCTGCAAGGAACAAGGTATTTCCAACATATGACCCATAGAAAGATATGATGGAGTTCATGGTTGTTATGCCCCCGGCCCCAACTAAAGATAAAAATCCACCACACAGTCAAATAGATCCCTCTAAATTTCAAGTTAGCACCCTCCAAATGGATTTTTCCAAAGTACATAATGTGGAAAAAATTAGTGTGTCAAAAAGGACTAATGAAGTGGTCTACACTTCAGTGCTAAATGTGGAGAGAGAAAAAAAAACTGGAGAAACAAATAGAAAAGTTACAAGCAGACCTGACAAACAAAAAATCAAGGAGGAAAGCAACAGAAAGCAAGTGCAATGATTTACAGAAAAGGATAAAAAATTCAGGCTCTGCAGTAGAAATTGCAAAGTAGGAGAAGATGGATGTAGAATTGAAGGACTTGACAGAAAAACTGGCTAAAAGCATTAAAAAGTTGATGAGGAAAGAGATAGTTTTCAAAAATTATACAAAAGTTATGAGTCTGCTGCTGCCGAAATGAGAAAATTATAGGACCTATTGGATCATTGGAAGGAAAATGAAAAACATTTGCAAGAGGAAGTAGAGGAAGAAAGAAAAAAATGTGCACAAATGAAAGAAGACCTGCAAAATGCAAATGATAAAATAAAAACTTTGGAGGATAGATTGAAAGATAATATGAAAAATACAACGAAGTATATACAAGAAAACATTTGGCGGCAAATAATGCAGAGGAGTGACAAGTTGTGTGAATGGTTTCAATTGATTGAAAGTCTGAGACTAATTTATATGAAAATCAAAGGGCACTATGAGAAGAGCACACATGTTTATTCAAAAGGGAATATGGCAAAAAAGATTCTGAAAGTAGTCTACAGTTCCAGTGAGAACTACTTGGCATCCAAGGGAATTAAGAGCTGCATTGATGCCATAGTTAAGACATCATCTATCATTCAAAAATGCTAGAAGTTAAGAGAAACATCATAAGTTATGGAAAATTGTGAAAAAAAGATATTGAAGCTGCAAGAAAAGAAAAATAATTTGATTAAACTTGATTTGTCTAAGACCATTGACCCATCAAATAAATTCATTGGAGAAGAATCTTACAAAAAAATCATGGAGATAAAATGAAGTCTAATTTAGACTTGCTTCCAAAGGACACAACTCCCCAAAGCTTTCTGGAATTCATCCAACCATTTACAACTCTAAATTTGGTATTGGATGAAACAGTGATGTCAAGTAAATCTTCTAAATATGGAATGTTGATGAAGTTGGAGCTCACTTTCCATAGTTTACAAAATATTGACTTTCCATCAAACGAAGAGTGAAGCACCCTACAAAAACTGGCACATAAATCTTAAGAGTCATAGTATGTATTGCACAATTTTCTTCTTTTACTCTTAATTTTAAGGTTTTGTATTTTTTCTGTTTGTTATTTTGCTAATCCAGCCTATGAATCTATGATGCACTCGCTATTGCTATTTTGCTAATCCAGCCTATGAATCTATTTAATGAATAGGAAATAAAAAACACTTGCTATTGCTATTTTGCTAATCTAGCCTATGAATCTATGATGCACAGTGCAAAACTTCAACTAGTAAATTTGTATTCTCAAATTCTCCCTTGCTTTAACATTTATGCATTTCTCTATTTCTGATTAGTAGGTTTTAGGCACTGCTATTATCTATGTTTAATTTGTCAAGACGTGAATTAATATTTAATTTTGAACTCTATTTTTTGAACAGGAGACATCAAACATGTAGCAAATGTTAAATTGCTAATACAGCCTGTGATGGCCATATAAATATGTGTTGAGTTTGTGATTTTGATGTTCAGTCTTCAAATGTTGCAAACTTGCAATTCAACCCGAAGCTGCTATTGCTCCCTTATTTCTATAAAAGGGAATTTAGGGTCATTTGCAAAGGGTTCTGAAACTTTGTATTCACTTTTGCATGGACATTGGAGAATCATAGAGGAGTTGTTGTTGGTCTCTTATTTCTATAAAAGGGAATTCAGGGTCATTTGCAAAGGGTTCTGAAACTTTGTATTCACTTTTGCAATTTGCATGAAGAATCACACAGATTGGTGTATTACTATTGAATGAATTGTATCATATGGCTATATTTTGAAAGAATTAATGAAAATCTAAGTTCTCGACATGTGTATTACTATTGAATGTATTGTATCATATGGTTCTGAAATGTATCACACAGATTTGAGACTCAAACATGTATAAATAAACAATAAACATCTCTGTATCAATAAACACATTATGGTTTTCTTTTAATTATGATATTTTAAATATGGAAATAGAAAGTTGAAAAATACATTTACAAATCAATATTAAATTCTAATTGCAAAAAGTAATATGATTTTGTAATAGGGTAAGTGCAGGATAAAGGGGGGCCAAAAAGTGGCGATGTGAAAAAAATAGCCTTCCTCACTCACCTAAAAATGCGAAAATCCATGTTGACTTTTTGCTTGGCCTAGGTGTCAGTACACTTGGCCTGGTAATTACCTATGCAAATCGGATATCCGATTTTTATTTGTAATTTTAATTTAAAAAATATATTATATGTTACATAGTATATAATATATAATATATAATATATAATATATAATATATAATGTAATAATATATTATATAATATATATTATATAATATATTATTACATTATATATATTATATTATATAATAATATATTATATAATACGTATTATATAATATATTATTATATTATATTATATTATATTATATTATAATATAATAATATATTATATAATACGTATTATATAATACAATATTATATTATATTATATTATATAATTATATTATATTATATTATATATTATAATATATATAATATAATACAATACGTATTATATAATATATTATTATATTATATATGTTATTTAAAAATAATTTAAGTATAAAAATCAGATATCCGATTTTCTGAGACTTTTATACTTCGACAGTGACAACCTGTGAGTCATTTTTAACTCACGGGCCGCGCGATTTCATCAAAATCTGATATCCGGTGCACTCGATATCCAATGTTTTGGCAAAAAATTGCTAAAAAATAGATTGAGAGGTAAGAATTTTATCGTTTTCAATCATTTTCATTCATTTTTTGTATTTTTTGTTAATGTTTATTTGATTTTTCATTGAAAATATGGGTTTTTCATGAAAACTAGGTTTTTTAAAATCAAATACCTAATTGTTTAAATTTGTTAACTAAATTTAATTGTTTACATTCAATTAGGTTAAAAATGGGGGATAACAATGAAAACCCTGACCAACCACAACTACAACAACCAAACCCTCATTTGCCAAACCCCCCCTCAATTGAGGATTTGATTGCACAAAAATTGAATGAATTGAGGGGGATTGCAGAAGTATATCATAGGATCCCTCGTCTAAACCCAATGTTTGATCCTCTCATGTCGATCATAAAAGTATGGAAACCATGACTGAGGAGCACAATGCCACCCTTTTGTGGCGAGATTCTATGAGGGAAAAATTTGTAGATGGCTTGTTGTATAAGGATATCAAGGATCTCGAGATATCCAAAGCCGAAATTGCCTCATTGTTTGTCAATCCCCATACTAGTTAGCCCGTAGATCCCAAAAAAATAAAACTTTCTATTAAATGGTGCACAAATGATGGGATTGTGAAAAACTTTTGGGATCGTTGGTGGATGGTTTTTGACAAACCACGCAACAACAATCTTGATATCCCCTTCTATTTCATAAAAAAATTGTATGCTGAGTTTGTTTTAAACAAACATGTGAACTACTTTGACATCTAACCTTTCTAGGGTGTAGGTTTAGGTATGCCCCAAAATAGACTTGGGGTAGTCAGAGTAGTCCAGGACCCATATGTCCCCCCTCATCTTGTTGATCCCCCACCTGTAGTGCAGCATCCTGATATCATTTGTGAGGCAGCTTCACAGACCATATCGGCTATTCACTTTTTGAGTAGCCTTTTGATTTCTTAGGCTGTGTCAGTAGCTCAGCCTACTCTTGATGGTAGCGGTGCATCCGGTGCTATTGAAATGTCATCCTCAACTCCACACATATGCGTGCCCCATAGTTGTGTCATGTGTGGGCACGTATGCTTGGGTCCAGTTGGATAGCCTGTTGATCCTCTTGTGGACAGTGCAGATTATGAGGTGCATGAGATGCATGATGCACCAAATGTTATTACACAGACTGGAGGATACCCTAGGGAGTCCTCACATGCTAGAGGCAAGGATGCACCATCATCATACATTGATGATGTAGTGGTAAGATTTGTATTTTCATAGTTCATGTTATATTTTAATTAAATATTTATAAATTAGATAATATTAAGTACTCTTTTTTTTTTACATGGTCTATTTAACAGTTGATAACCGAGGATGAGTTGAGATAGATTCAGGAGGGCACCTCATCGGCCATTTCATTTGGCCTTGATAGCTTGACGGTACATATATTATTGCACCTAGTCGTTTTATTGTACATACATGCTCATCATTTATATTGGTATTAATTAGATTATGTAGTAACTTGCATGTATATCTTATTTTACTCTTGTAGGGCACAAGCAACACGAGTGCGGGGTAGTGTGATTTAGGATTTGGTAGTGCAGTTGGAGACAAGGGAAAGGTAATTGATTGCAAATATGATTGAATGAATAGTTTAAATAACTTATAGTGATTATACATGTCTAGACATAGATTGATAGTTTCTTATACTTGTTGTGTATATATATAGAGACTTCTTGGCTTCACATCCTTGATGACTACACCTAGTATACCTGAAGAAGAAGAAGAGATGCCTCGAGTAGATGTGTGTTTATGTTATTTTTTGATTAGTAGATATAATTTGTTATTATCAGTGACAATTATATGCTAACTTGTATCAATGTCATGTTTCTGAACATATGTAGGTTGTGTATGAAAATATTCAAAACATACCTCCTCTACTGAAGACATACATCAAGAGTCCTGCAAAGCTGAAGAGAAAATGTGGAGATGAGGTAAACATGACTAATTCAATTATAGTTCATTTTTATGTTAACTTTTTGAATGTGAATTATATAATATAACTAATATTAATTGTGGTTTGTTTTTCTTGTGCAGTATCCTTTAGAGCCGAGCAGTGCGGTGAAGAGGATTGATTTTGATGATCCATCAACAGCTTAGGATGTTATAGATAGTTTTGGGATGCTTACATGTCTAGTTGGCATGTATATTTTGTATATGGACATACATTCACGTATTTAGACATACATTTTATTTCAGTTGGCGTTTATGCCATATTTGTGTATGGACATACATTTGTAATCATTTGAAATTTTTATATATACAGAAGTTGATATTCGATCATATAAATTGTTGCTCATCTATGCATGGTGTTATCATGGAAATCTTTAATCTTCATTCCAATAATTAACAATGGTTAATAATGGCTATTTAATGAACAATACAATTCATTTCATTTCATCATAAGTGTTGTTTTTATAATGAACAATATAATTCATTTAGTGAACAACACAATACAATTCATTTAATGAACAATACAATTTATGAACAATACAATTCATTTAATCAACAATACAATACAATTCATTCAATGAACAATACAATTCATGAACAATACAATTCATTAAATGAACAATACAATTCATTAAATGAACAATACAATACAATTCATTTAATGAAAAATACTTGATACAATTCATTATTACCCTATGAATGGTCCTATTTTGCCCCCCACCTTAGTCGAATGCTCGGGGTCATACCCTACTGACGTCGTCCCTTGAGTGCCCTAAGTACTCAAAATTGTCAAACATTGATAGGCCCTAAATCAGAATCCGTGTACCTACAAACAATCCATTTGAACCTACAGGGCCATGAGAGGGGTCCCTACAAAAGCCTATCTCGGTTTTTCAAGTTGCCCTATGGTTTTATTAGGGCAGCAATTTTTCTGTTGGCGAAAAAATCGTCAGTCTCACTCAATTGAATGTTGTCGCGTGGCCGATTTCTCATTCTTCTTGTCGTGATGATGAACTGTCGGCTCTGACATGTCCAGTTAGGCACTATTACCCTACGCATGCTCCTATTTTTCCCCCCCACTCGATCCAATGTTCGGGGTCATACCCTACCGACATCGTCCCTTGAGTGCTAAAATTATATATAAACAAGCATTACACTATAGACACATAATGATCATGAATATTTCCATGTATTGTATACACATAATTACCATTACACTTGCATGTGACATCCATGAAGGGATATGAAAACATGATTTTTTTTTTCATTATCAATACAACTACACCAATGTACTCATGTACAGATACATGGACATTATCATCAATATAACTAAACCAATTTGCTCATGGACATTGTATATCATCATAACAATGTTACATCAATTCACATCCATATACAAATACAACATCCCACTTCATCTGCATCAGACATCCTCATGTCCTAAGAGAAAAGCTTAAGTACAACAATCCCTGCATATAAATGAAGACCAAAATAAGTAACCTTTTTATGCGGAATGAATGTGCTACAAGAAACAGATTATAACACTTAATACAAATTAGTTTGGTAAATTATAAATAGATCATTTCAAACATTTTTAAGACGCACAAGATTGTATAATTATGAAACTTACTAGTTTCTCTGGAAAGTATACAAGCATAACTTTGAAGAAAGACACATGTTGATTAAAGCCCTTCTCACTGCATTTGTTTGCATGGTTGAAGACGATGGTAGATATGGTCATTTCTAAATAGAAATACATTCACTTGACTTAATGTTTATGCACAAAAGAATATGTACCATCACCAAGAGAGGGTCTTGTCAATGGCAAATGATCTAGCATGAACCTGTATATCATCAAAAATCATAATGTGATGTACTATTGTATATCATCAATAAAGACCTGCATGAGCATAAAGGTTTTGCAATAATTATATCATCAAAAATTGTAAAGCTCATCAAATGCATGATAATAAGTCATGCTGTAAAAATACGTCCCTTCCGATTATATCGTGTACCCGCTATGTGCATGCAAAAACTGTGTTGCCAAAAAACAATGTTCATCAATAGACTTGCATTTTGAAGACATCCTTAATATACATGTAACAAACTTTATCATTAAGGTTTAATGATCATTGTTCGAAATGAAATGCATGATAAAAAAAATAAGGCACCATTAAAGACCTACTACTCAAGTGTGCCTGAAGGGTCATCTCTTTGTTTAAGAGTATCCAGTATTGCTTCATGATCAGTAGTAGTCACTGTCCATAGCTCTTTGGTCTTCGGTTTTGCTTGATGCTTCAACAACTTTAGCTATAATAAGATGTGAATACATTATAATGGTTTTGTGTCTCTCATAGTCTTCAAATACAAGTATGCCATTCTTTCTAATCATGTATGTTCACAACCAAGTTCCCACAACAACAACTGAACCTGTAGGATATGTGAACCCGTCATCATCTGTCACTAGTTGTGTTAGCTTTTGTTTTCCCTGTACACATCTTGCCAACCAATATTCTGATCTCTCTTCATTCCCTTATGGTGCAACAACTACAAAAACATGTCCTGGCTATACAAGATTTGATAGATGATCATACTCAATTGAACTTTCCATGTCATCATTTGACAAGGATATTGTTTGAGATAAAGGAGTTAGATAGTGGGGAACCCATGTATCAATCCACTCACTTGACTCACACCAATCCCAATCACACCGAACACAACTTTGACAAAAACAAGCCAATGCTAGTGTCCAAATGGTCCATGTACTTGCATCTGAGCTAAGAAATGAATGCATCTTTGAAGAATCTTTAATTGTTTGACAATCCAATCTATCTCCCACTGTTCCCTCCTCAACCAACCAAAAGAATCTACTCACTGCTGAATCAAGAGTACCTCCATGTGACAATGCTGAACTACACCAATCAATAATAGAACATGCATCAGAGACATTTTCACTTGAAATCCTCAATTGCTCCTTAACTAGAGCTCTCTTCAAACATGCACCTACTCCATCATGCTCTCCCTTCCCATGCCCTACCTCAAAAAAACACCAAATATGAGGTATACGCCTCTCCACATGCATTATGCTCAACCAATAAAACATACGGGCATTCTTGAATTGTCCCGTACAGTTATTGGACCATATTATATGTCGGTCAATTGCAATATCTTTCTCATGCAAGAACTCAAAAAAATTCTCGAAAGAATGTTGCACATAGTCAAAGGAGTGTGATCTATCATCACTCATATAAAAATGATACTCTTTGATTATCTTCCTGTCCTCTTCCATACTATCAGGAGCATGTCTATATGTAATGTGAACAAAAATAGCAATCTGGACTGAATTGTGATACTGATACTGTACCTCATTCTGTGGTTGCAATGTATAGTTCTCTGCAAAATCAACTACCGATACAATAGTGCCAATTGGGAAAGAGTTCTTACACATCCTGAACTGTTGATCCAACTACTGAGACCTATGGGTGTGCCTTACTTACTTGTAGAAAATATTTTCCTTAAAATCCAAAATAAAATCAGCAATACTCACTTCTCTTGAGACTAATTCGCATCTAGAACCTTCACCTCCACTCTTCAAAGTATATTTCACTGTCTCGTATCTTTTTTTCTCAACATAATTATTTCCAAAGTCGTGTTCGCTACCCTCATGAAAACATGAAACAAGCTTTGACAACCCACCGCATTCTGAGCACTTCTCATTCAAACAATCATTTCTATAGAAATTGTAGCCATCATCTCTAGGGCATAAAAATAGATCTTGCAAGTCTCTTGATGATCTCGAAAATAGCATTGCACCACACTCCTGCAACATCTCATTAGTATGCATCATAGAATGAATATGACATAAAAGTTCATGGTACATTGAAAACTCCACATGGTACTTGCAACAACAGGTATTGCGAATCTTAAGAGGAACACAATAAAATGGTTTCAAATATTCAAAGGCCCTTTGTGATATTTGCAAAGTTGGATGTAATTCACAAAAAAATTTGTTCAACATTGTTTGTCTTGATTCCAAGAAATGTTTGGGATGCGGTGTGCGGTCTCGGTTGCCAATTCTTAATTTCAAAACATCTTTTACATTGGGTGACACTCTAGAATTAGAGTGCCAAAATTATTGAATCTCTTCCTTCACATTATCAGTCAACTTTCTACCAACACATGGAAGCCTCCCACCAAATGCCCATGTATCTTGTTGAAGTGAATCGTCAAGTCTTTGTCTTCATGCAAGTGCTCTATCCAAAGTTTAATGGTTTATGTTAAAATCAACACAAGTTTGTCTTATTTGATGAGACTTCCTCAATTGATGGCTTACTAAGGAGGTTGTAATCACTCTTCAAGCACCTCTCTTATCTCTTTCTTTGGTATTCTTTCCAATAGAATTGAGAGCGTCAAATAGATTTTTCGCAATAATAGAATTTATCTCCATCTTCTTGTTCATACAAATCTTCAATTTGTTTAGCAATGGTCTCATCTTTATCATATTTAGCAATTGAACAAAGAGTTGGCATTGCTCGGTCAATATCTTATTGCTAAAATTTTGGTTGAAAAGTTGTGTAGCCCACAACCGAACGGTTCTTGTTGACCTCTTGCCTTCAAGATTCACAATAATGTTCTCATCGATTTCAAATAACCATTTTGGGTTTCTTGAAGGTCTTGGATTTGGAATTTGTCTTTCATCCATGAGAGGGTCTTCATTTCTAAAGTAATTAGGTGTTACATATGGTTCACTTGGTTGAGAAATTCCACCTTCAATGTTAAAGTTTTCCATATTTTCACCTCCTATGTCAAAATTTTCCACATGTTGAGCATTTTCATTATCACTTTCAACATTTTCAAAATTTTCAATATTTTCACTTTCAAAATCTACATTTTCATTTTCAATAACTTGTGGCTTATTTTCAAATTCAATTTCCTCTTCAGTTGAAGTAACATTAGCAATATTTAACATACCTTTTCTTCTCCTCCTATGACATTCTCTATCTCTTTCTCTATACACTTCAATTTGGTCATTCAAAAGTTTTCTTTTGCGTTTAGACTTCCGACGACTACTACTCCCCATTTCCCTCTGCACATATGCTCCTTCGTGATTGACAATGTAAGTTTTCACTTTAAGAATCTCCCAAAAGCACAAATTTGTCTCTAGCTCTCTGAAAACCCGTGATCCTCGACAAAAAACAAAATATGCAAAGTATGGGCTGTTGGAGTCTACAAAATGGCCGACAAACCCTTTTTTCCTTGGTTTTTGTACTAAAATCGGATATCCGATTTTAGTACAAAAATTTGTGGTCCCCAAAATTTTCCTGTTGTCACCATTTATTTAGTAAACTGCCACATGGCAGAAATCTAATATCCGATTAAATTGAATATTGGATTTTAATAGTCATATTTTAGAGAGAGAGAGAGAGAGAGAGAGACCATATGACCCCCAACGACATGATTTGGTGTCTTAAGGGGTCCTATGGTGTCGTTAGGGGTCATATGGTGTCCATAGGGGTCCTATGGTGTCGTTAGGGGTCATATGGTGTCCATAGGGGTCATATGGTGTCTTGGGACACCATAGGACCCCTTAAGACACCAAATCATGTCGTTAGGGGTCATATGGTGTCCCATGAATACTTATGACCTCTTAGGACACCATATGACCCCTAATGACACCATATTGGGTCACTTTGGCTCATATTGTGTCCTAAGGGGTCATATTGTGGCCTATGACCCCTTAGGACACCATATGACCCCTAACGACATGATTTGGTGTCTTAAGGGGTCTTATGGTATCGTTAGGGGTCATATGGTGTCCATAATGGTGTCATAATGGGTTGTATGGTGTCCCAAGACACCATATGACCCCTATGGACAATATAGGACCCCTTAAGACACCAAATCATGTCGTTAGGGGTCATATGGTGTCCTAAGGGGTCATATGGTGTCCCATGAACCCTTATGACCTCTTAGAACACCATATGACCCCTAATGACACCATATTGGGTCGCTTTGGGTCATATTGTGTCCTAAGGGGTCATATTGTTGCCTACAACCCCTTAGGACACCATATGACCCCTAACGACATGATTTGGTGTCTTAAGGGGTCCGATGGTGTCGTTAGGGGTCATATGGTGTCTTGGGACACCATAGGACCCCTTAAGACACCAAATCATGTCGTTAGGGGTCATATTTTGTCCTACAACCCCTTAGGACACAATATGACCCCTAACAACATTATTTGGTGTCTTAAGGGGTCCTATGGTGTCATTAGGGGTCATATGGTGTATTGGGACACCATAGGACCCCTTAGGACACAATATGACCCAAAGCGACCCAATATGGTGTCATTAGGGGTCATATGGTGTCCTAAGAGGTCATAAGGGTTCATGATGTCTTAATATCTCTCTCTCTCTCTCCCCTAATCTCATAAGGGTTCATGATGTCCTATGATGTCTTAATCTCTCTCTCTCCTCCTCTCACCTAATCTCTCTCTCTCTCTCTCTCCCCTAATATCTCTCTATCCCTCTCCCCTAATCCCTCCATCTATCTCTCTCCCCTAATCTCTCTCTATCTCTCTCTCTCTCTCCCTTCCCCCTTCCTATCTCTCTCTCTCTCTCTCTCTCCCTCTCTCTCTCTCCCTCTCTCTCTCTCTCTCCCTCTCCTCCTCTCTCTCTCTCTCTCTATTTCTCCCTCTCTCCCTCTCCTTCTCTCTCTCTCTCTCTCTCTCTCTCTCTCTCTCTCTCTCTCTCTCTCTCTCTCTCTCTCTCTCTCTCTCTCTCTCTCTCTCTCTCTCTCTAAAATATGACTAATAAAATCCGATATCGGATTTTATCGGATATCGGATTTCTGCCATTGCCATTAATGTGGCAGTTCAGTAAATAAAAGGCAGCAACGAGAAAATTTTTGGGGACCAAAAATTTATATATTAAAATTGGATATCCGATATAATCGAATATCCGATTTTTGTAGTCAAATTTTCAAATTTCAAATTTCGGCTCGGGAATGCTTTGGTATTTGGCTTGGAAGTGACAAGCCTGGAAAGTCAACTGCAAAAACGTGTTTTTCAGTATTCCTTGATTTTCTAGACTTTACACTGATGGCCGATGACCTTTTTTGTAGCCAAAATTGATAAAATGAAAAGGGTTTTTTAAGGACGTTCCCAGCTTTCCAACAATATAAGGCTTGTCTTATTTCGACTTTAATAAATTATTATTATTTATATTCTAATTGAATTCTGACAATAGTCCTGATTGAAAAACACTCATAACTTTCAAACGGTATAACAATTTTTGAATCCGAAACATGAGTCACATCCTATGCTTCATCTACTATAGGGAAAAATTTAAAAAAATTAAATTTCATAAGGTTTTGACCAAGTTAAGGTGGTCAGACATAGGAGTTTCAGAATTTCTGAAAAGCTGTAGTAAAAAATTCATAAATAATTATTTACTTTATAAAAAATTAAAAAAAATATGTGTCACATCCGGACATGAGTCTAATACTTATATTATAAGTATTATAAAAAAATATTATGATTTGATTGTAATTAGGGTGGTTAGACATACGTCTACTTATTTTTTTCCTGAAATTTTAGTACCACTGCATTGAAATTTGAAATTTTCATCAAATAGGATTTTTTTTCCCCAAAAACCAACTAGTAGCTTAGAAACTGCATTCAATTTTCTATATATTCTCTTCTTACATATTTTAAAAATAATGTTCACAACTTATTCAAATTTTCATGTCAAGTTGCATGACTCTGATTTTCTAAAATTTCATTGCCACTTAAGGGCCTGTTTTGGCACACCATGATCCTGCACATACCCAATATGAATGATGAGATACAGTAATAAGATTAATAAATACCAATCTCTTATAGTTGCCATTCATCCTCATCAAATTCAGAGCTTTCTTGATTCTTGTTTGTGGTTTGATTCTGCATACCTTCGCCGAACTGCATCTCAATGCTACCTGTAGGTCCAGTACATGAGTCAATAGTCCCACTGGAACTTTGGTTTGAAGTGTTTCCCAAACTTCTTCTTTCACATTTGGACATCTAGATTTGCAGTGCCCTATCATAAGGAAAAGTATGGATATCATACCTAGATGTATAGAGCCTCAAGCAATTTTCTAAATTTTTGTCTAGTTTGTTTCTTAGCTTTGATGTTAGGAACCCCAAAGCACTGAAAACTCTCTCATCTTCAACCAAACCCAATATCATGGTAAGACATAAATCAACAAGCTTCACATATTCTGGCATTGAATCACGCAACATTGAGTTCTCAGCTATAGTTTTCCAAAGCCTTGTTACCGATCCCTCTTTGTTGGGGTTCTCCATTTTGCCATATTTTTCTTTCATAGTGTATGCAAAATGAGATGATTGCTCTCGAAGATTAGTTTTGTCTAATATTCCATTTATAGTTACTCCATTCAATTCTCTATATATGCAATTTTTTTTATCAAAGTCAGTAGCTTACTTCGAAAATCAGCTGGACTATGGAGGCTCCAATATTGAGGAAACACAATAGACATGGCTTCAAGTAGGTTGTCAGGAGGGAATCTGCTTCTAATTTGTGAGGAAAGGTCATATGCAATTTTCTTCATAGAAGTAGTTACAGTCTCAACAATCTTGTCGAAATCTTCCCTTTTAACTCTTGCTAGTTGCTTCCTAGGGCACTTTCCTGGTTCCTCGGGGTCGATCGTGGCATAGAAGTGCATTGGTATCTCAACTCCCCATACATTGGAACATACCTCCCCATCTGCACCAATTTGTAAAAAGTTTTCAGGATTGTTCAAATCTGTGAGTGTTCACCACTTAACAAATTTTTCATCAGATAGTGTTGGTTGATTTCAATAGAGATTGTTGAGGGTCATGCATGTCATCTTACGCAACGTAGCATATTCTGCAATATACAGAGCTCTTTTTTGGGCAGCCTTCATAATATTCCTCATTTCCTCTAGCATGGGCAGAAGAGCTTCTAAAGTTAAGAGTGTCTCTAAATTACTTAACCTGCAAAGAAGTTCAAGAAATTTTGGTTGATTTGATTCATCGCGAGTTGTGTGAAATAGTCTAATCAAGGATGGATATTCTCAAAACACTCAATGCACTAGACCATCCAAGGAGATCCATCTAGTATCATTATCCTTGAGAAGCTTGTTCCCATCAGTTATTCCATCTGCAAAGTTTTGAAATTCCATAAATCACTTGGGACTTTGACAGAAGTGTCAGTACAGCTCTCTGATTAAAATTTTAGTTTTTTTAACCGAAGCAAACTTGCTCACAATTCCAAAAGCTAGATTTATTTTGTGAGCCATGCAATGAATTGCAGTAACATACAATGCAAATGAAGTTTCAATCTTTGTACAAAGATCATTCCTGTGACCTTGCATTACTGAAGCTCCATCTGCTCCAACACAAACCAATTTTTTGGCTACCGTCATGTCATCCATACCTCCATATTCAATTAAACTTCTCTTTACTAGTTGAAATAAATTTTCCGCTGTCGCACTCTCCTTCATTTTAGCAACAGATAGTAGATGAGGTTGGTGGGTATGATTCTCTACAGTATAAACATGCATGCATACCCATGAAGTATTGTCTAGTGCCGTAACTTCATCTAGATAAAATGCAATAAAATTTTACTCTTATTTTTTCCTTTACATCTTCTTTTTCAACCTCAACAAGACAACTTGCCCATTCCCATCCAGTGTTTACTAACCAATGTCTATTAGGATAGTTAGGAACTTTCAAAAAGTGTAATAAACCACTAATTGATGGGAAATCTGTCATAGCACACCCTCTGCTCAAAATATAAAAAAGAACACTTAACTAAATAGCTTTTTCTAGTTGTTCTATTTGCATTGCTTTTCCAAAAATAGCTTCAATAGAACCTTTAACTTCAACAGGGTTCGTCTGTATTTTCTCATGAAAATAATACTCTTAGACATTCCTCACATGCTTACATTCCTCCTTTGTTTTCCATCTTATCACTGATTTTTGAACCCCGTCTATCATTTGTTTTTCATAAACTTTACCTATATGCTTTTCTATGGTGTCAAATTTTAGCTGCAAGCTAATTTCCTTGTTATGTTTCCAAGTGCAAATCTTACACTTGCATTCTATTGGAGGCTCGCCTTTAATTGGATCCTCCACTGGTTAAATGAATGTATACTTTGATGCCAAATTAATTTGAAAATTCCTCACTGATATATCCCACTCCCGATCCTTTTTTGATTGTGGTTCACCCTTTTTTGATATGCCTTTTCTTTTCCCCTTTTGTGCATTATCATCAATGGCATTATCACCCAAGTCGATTATATCATTCTAGCTAACTTGGGTATCTACCAGATAATCTTCTTCAAGATCATCCTAATCTGAGATATTAGGTTTGCTGCTGTCTTCAACATGCGGTGTAGGTGGTGAATATTGTACTTGTACTTGTGATGATGTACCTTCCTGATTTACACCACAATCTTTTCCAATGCCAAAGTACGAAGACAATGTTCTTCTTTTTTTTGGCCTCTCTTGGCCTTCCCCACATTCAGGTTTCCTACCCCTCTTCCTGTTCGACATCTCCAACAAAATAAAGGCTTCCAAAAAAATATCAATTTTTTGAAGAAGTAATAATAGACTATAATGTATAATATACCACTTCAAAAATATGATCCCTCATCTTTATCTCACTAGAAGTCGCCAATACAGTCAACAAAAATGATTTTCCTTGGTTTGAAACTTCACCATTGATCAGAATTCAGAGCCTAGAACCCACCAGATTGTGTTGAGATAGATCTAATCTTTGCATGTATTTATACCAATACTTATATGGTGAATTTCGTGAGAATTTTATATGGTATACAAATATTTGGCAAATCTCGCGTAGCTATAACATGACTTATGTAATTTTTGAGGCGATTATAGGTCGTCCAAATACTACATGTAATTTTTGAGTTGATTATAGGTCGTCCAAATAATTGCGAATACAATATAGTTGGTGAAAGTTGGGGTGAATGGAGACACGCGTCGACAAGATGCCAGGCGAATTGGGTCTCCCTAGCTAACAAATCTTCACATGCCTATAGGCAAATTAAGGTCATCTATTAAGGCAACCTCAGAGAGTGTAGGCGAAAAAATTAAATTTACGGTGTGTCCACCATATATTGTATTGGCAAAATCATCACATAGAAACATTTAATTGCATAAAACATATGGCGATTGGGCCATGACTTTGACAGAAATTAATAATGTTCTGCCGACATGGCCACCCCCAGTCGGTACAAAATATTCGCCATTTCCAACATGGCTGACGTGAAAAATTCGCCATTGGCGAATATTCGCCACTAAAGTAATCTCCATGGTAATGTTGCATGTAGATTTTGAATGTTATTATAATAAGAATAATTAGGCCTATATTTGTGTACATTAACAATGTCATGTAGGATTAAAGAAGAATGTTGAATTGGTCCAAGATGTTCAACAATTGAAGATTATGGAGTTGCTAGCTGGGAAAGGGATAATGAGGATTGCTTTTGAAGAAGTCAGCTAGCAGTTGGAAGTGGTTCATTATGACATATCTCAAGACTTAATGATTTCCTTTATTGAAGGAGTACATTTAGGATTGAAGTTATGCTAGATTCTCTCTGTTGTTCCAACAGACTTTGACTGATTCTCAACATTTGTAATTTCACCTTCTTTTTCTCCTTGTTCAATAAAAGAATCCTCCTTAAACTTTGGGAGTGGTATGCTAGTTAGTTAGGAATTTCATGCTTTAAATAAACCTCTCACCTTCTCTTGTACGATGGTTGAGAAGATGGTTTCATTTATAGTAATACAATTCTGAGTTATAAAGAAGCATAATTTCAACAAATTGTTATGTTGTCAAGTACTTTAAAATCAATAAAGATGATGCTTTAAGCTCTAGGAGTTTGATTCAGTTATCTGGATGCTTGCTAAGGGGACCCACTTAGTGAGTAATCCTTTGGCTTCTTTTATCAATCATTTCTTATTTTGTACTTAGCATTATGTTGATCACAAACTATTCTTGTAGCCATTGAAATAATTCATGTGACTGTTCCTGGAGCCATTACGAACTAAGTAGAATTATGTTTGTTGATCATGGATAAGTTCTATTTTTCTTAAATGTTTCTTAGAAGGTAGTTAGCTTTCCTTCCAATTATTCTAGTTATTTATTTCTAGCATTATCTTAGAGAAACATTTCAATTCTAGCAATACGAAAAATGGTTGTTTTAGTCTTTCTAGTGCATATACCTTGTAGATTCATTTCAAGTATACACCCCAGGTTGACAAATAAATGAAACTTAATGATAAGAGATAATTAATTAGTTGGATGTCCAATGCCTAAGGTATGATTTCAAGGTCTAATTATTGAACCATTAAGAACATAAATCATTTTTGGTGCCGTTGTCAGGGATAGTGTCAAACTAGAAATCTTTGCAGTCATTAATAGTTGTACTTTGTTTTCACTAGTTAAAAATCTATTTCCATTTACCTTTATAGAGTAATGACCCATAATACTACTATATGCCTAGGAGAAGAGACGCTTTAGGAAGGTTTATTCCTAATGACCCTTATCCTGGTAATAATTTTGAGCAAGCTTATAATTTATTTGAAGATGGAGACTAAGATATAAACCCATTGACTGAATTGTTTGCCAACATCGACAAGCCTGCAGACCAAGAACTTGTTGAGAACCCATTGCCTTGATACTTTATCAAGAAAGGATTGCAACCCAAAATCCATCTAACCAAGCTACCTTTGAATTCCCTATCATTGATCAGTATGATAATAATAACCTCAAGAATATCCCTTCTCCAATTCTCCCTAAGTTTTATGGGCTTGTAATAGAGGATCCAAACTCCTTTTTGTTTGAATTTGACATCCTCTGCCAGAGCTATGATTACACTACTGATGCTCATAGACTCAAACTGTTTCCTGCTACTCTGAAAGAAGGAGCCCTTAGATGGTTTATGAGTCTTGGGAGAGATGTTGTTGACAACTGGGAAGTTATGAAAACCAAATTTCTTGAGAAATACAAAGAATATTTCAGAAGTGGTAATGGGGGAGATGACATCTTTAGGATGCAACAAAAATATGATGAAAATTTGGAATACTATATCTCAAGGTTCTTGTTCTTTTTAAAGAAAAACATAGATTATACTCTTAATGAAGAATGTCAAAAGTTGCTTTTTCTTAGAGGAATAAGTGATGATTGCATTAAAGCTTCGGACTTCATAGGAGGGGGAGATATCTCTCAAGTCTCTTGGGAAAATCTAAAGAAGATATGTCAGAACCATTCTCGAGAAGTTGTGAAAAAGGGAAGAGGATATCAAGTTACCAAAGGAAAATCTTCCAATGGAGTTTTAAGGATGAAGATTACTCACTTACTGCCTGACTTCAAGCAAGACATTATAAATAACATGGCCACATAGTTGGATACACTTCAGGAAAAAAAGAAACAGAGACAATCCTAATTGAATATTGCCCTCACTATAGGTAGAAGAAAAGAGACTGCAGATGTAAGAAATTAATGAATATTGAGAACCATCATGCTTCATTAGAATTCAAACCTGTTGAAAGAGAAGATGACCAAATCTTTTATGTAGCTAAAAGAAGACCATGAGCTCCATGACAAGGTATGCCACCTGATCCTTTATCCTTTAATGGTCCTTATTCAAATTCATATAATTCTAATAATTAATGGCAAAATCAACATCCTCCCTATAATGGGAACTTTCCTTAGCAACATTGGAATAATTCCCATAATGCATGGACTGATTACCAAAATCCCCCTCCTCCTTGGCAACAAAATCAAGGGAATCGACATCCACCTCAAGAAAAATGGCAACAAACACCTCAGTGGAGAGGAGGACAACAATGGAAAAATAATTCTTTTGGTTTCCAATAGCCTCCTCAACAACCTCAACAATAGGCCCTAATGCCTCCACCTAATCAAAATACTACTACCCTGTCTAAGCCTACTCAATTTCCATCTAAGCCCATGCCAAATCCTAATAATAAACAATCACAACAACAACAGGCACTAATACATTTGGTCTAGAATTCCGATGGAGGTTTCCAACGAAGAAGGTATATTGTGACCAAATTTGATTTTTTTTTGAAAAATGTCTGAATTCGTCGAAATTCTGATGATAATTTCACATTTGGTTTCGATGGAGAAGACATTAGGAATGCTTTTTTTTATTTTAAAAAGTGCCTGCATTCGTCGAAATTTTGATGACAACGAGCATTACTTCAAAAAAAAAAAGAAGCACCGCAATTCATTTTAATCCAAAGCTGCAATCCCACACAAGTAGCTAAGCTCTATCACTCCATGCGTGTGATCTTCTCCACCCAATCCTAAATCAAACTACCTACCTATGAAAATCATATCTCTATCATTCCCACCCAACCCAACATTTGAGCTTCACTGCGGTGACACATTCCAACTTTGACAACATTTCACGCAATTTAACAACTAAAAGGTTAGGGCACTCTACTTCATATGAATTTTGCATATGAATTTTCATTTTGGGGTTGCACATTATCAATTTAACATTGATAATATTGAATTTTGCATATGAATTTTGGACCTACTACAAGGGAACTTTATGCCATGCTATCAACAAATAGATTATCTATGAAGATCATGATTATCGATAGCTATATTAAACTTGATCATGCTAACAAAATATGGAAGTTGAACCTTAACAATAAAATGTTGAAGAAAACGCTTAAGTCTTGTTGAAGCTCCCATACAAAATCACATCAGGAATAATCCTAAAAAATGAGCTCTTTCCTTATATTCCCATCATCAGTATACTAGACCTAATAGACATACTAGCATGCATAACTCCTCTGAAACATAACATTAATTCGCAAGGGCTTAAAGAATGATAGCTAGATAATTGCCAATTTCTACTACTTTCACTATAGAAGCCACTGGGAGCTAGCCGTCTTCCACATCCAGCATCCTTTGGAAGGGGGCTAAATTTTTTTTGATGACCCCAATTTAGTACACCTCCCATGCATCTTCTATCAAGGTTTTCTTTCTTTCCTTCTCCACCTTTTTTTGGATGTGCTCCTCTTCCTCATCGTCTAGTTTCTCTTTCGAATCAGATGAGACATAATTGCTTGAGTTGAAATACAAACCCAATAGGCTTACCCAACTGCTTAAATCCAGGTTCAAGATTTCTTTAGCAATGACCAACCCATCCACATAGCAAATAAACCCATCTATCTTTTGGATACATGCCTCCATTAACTACAAAACATCGACCATTGGGCAGAGCATGACTTCGTAGACAAAACCATCACACCAATGTCTACCACTACCCAAGATGGAGGTCACCAGTCTCCATACCGCATCTCCTGCCCTATCATCGGTATGAAACAACCTCCTACACTGCATTTGAAAACTTTCCTCTCTACACATGCAACTCAAACCAAAATGATGAACCATTTCTGCGACACTTAGTTGAATATCACATGCCTCCTCTACAAACACAATGGCCTTTTTATAATGATCAATCGTGAAACTATTGGACCACAATTTTGGAATCAATTAGACCAATCTAATTCCTCTCGTTTGAATATTGTCCTCGATATCTTCCTGCAATATGCGCATAATATTTATGCAGTGCCTGCTATGTACCTTCATTTGTTTTATTGCTCATACTCATCCTTCTCTCCTATCGAGATTGGTTTACCAAGATCCTTAGTACAAACCGAGGTAAAATTTCACATTTTTTTACCTATTCCTGCTTTGGTGTTTTGATTTGCACGATCCTTATCGCTTCTTACTATCCTTAAGAGCTCTCCACTCTGTACCTCATGAATGATTTCTTCTTTTTCATATCTTAACTCGATACTACTTAAGCGTTAGAGCATGTATTTATTTTGGATTCTATATGAAAGAGATTGGGAAAATATACAAATAATGATAGACCATTGGACTTCATCAGGTAATTGAGAAAAGAAGAATTGGAGTGGTACTTGAATAACTATCCTCAACACTCAGTCACTTGGGATGTAGTAAAAAAAGAGAATTTTTAGCAAACTTTGGCACCCTAGAAATTCCAACTGAAAGTGTTAGTAGGATGCAAAACTTAACACAAGGAGACAATTATTCAGTTAAAAGCTATAACAATTAATTTAAGAAAGTATATAGAAAACTGGAGGAACCTTTAAGTGAAAAATAGAAAATAGAATAGTTCATACACGTATTACATAGAGATATTTGAGCAAGATTGGATGGAAGTACCTAACAAATATGTTTATTTGATTGCCATGGCATATCAAATTGAAGCTCAAACATGGAGAAGACCGAAGAAAGATAGGAATGCTAAAATCCTTGAAGATTTATAACTAAAAGTATATAAATTAGTAGTACAACAAGTAAACAATCTTGGTGAACCTAAAAAGCCTAAGAAAATTTGGTATACATACTGTAATAGGTAAGGGCGTATACAAAATGAATTCCCCAAGGACAGATCAAAGAAGACACTAGCTACAATGAAATTAGTATGATCCAATTCTATGTGCTATGTTATTTATCAAGAATAAAATATACATCTAACATAAGATTGTCTGAAGAAAAACCTCCAATCTAAAATGGAGGAAATCAATATTGTCATAATCACAACTACGATGTGGATACTAAATCCAACATTGGAAAGATAACCATAATTCCTACTGCATGTTGAATAATTAACAACAAATTTATCATGATGACAATAGACAATCTAATTATAGAGGAGGTACATGAAGAGATTTAAGCAATAAAAGAAGAAGTGATGCAAATTATTTTCACTGTAGAAAAGTGGGACATAATGCATTTATATGTTGGGCCGAGAAGAAAGAGAAATGTGATTTTTGTGAGCAAGACACTCAATATATATTTTCATATGAAAATGCAAGGATATTCTTTCAAAAACTAGCTAGTCAACCTACCCAAAGTGATGAGTTACAAAGAGAAGCAAGAGTGATTTGAAGATGATGCAACAAGGAATTAGAGGATGTCATAGAATTGATATGGGGTCCTTGGATACTTCTATGGAAGAGTACTCTAGAGGAAAACCAATCATGGAGAATAAGAAGAAAAAGAAAACTAGATGGGAGAAGAAAGCACATGTTCTAACTTGACAAGGTACTGATACTAGAAAGAATAAGAAGAAATAAATGGTAGAGGAAGGTTATGAAGAAGATTATAGTCTAGAAGACGAAGATGATGAAGAACCGAAATATTTTTAGCCAAATAAAAGACAACATGAGAGAGTGGTAGAGTAGGCTAAATAATAAATAATTTGACAATAACATGAAGAGGAGGGTTGTTTCACTAAGGAAGAAGTTAAAATGCTTTAAGAACTAGTAGCCCTTGCCAAACAAAAGGACTTGGTTCTTAAATTAAAACAATGGGGAAAGTACTAGAATAAGAAGAAACAAGTGAACTAGTTATTTGAGGACTGGAATTGGAAGAATGGTTGAAAGTAATTAGGACCCAACCCACCACCTTAGAGTTAAGGAGTATGCAAGTTAGTCAAGTGGTTGGATAAATAGACCAAATTTGTAGAAAATATATGTTACAAGGTTCACAAGGATGAAGAAGAGGCAAATCTAAAAATAGATATTAAGGTAGGAAAAGGAGAACGACAATTACAAGTAAAGAAGGATTCTAAAAATCACTATTATAATTAAGCACTTAATCTCTGAGAAGAAAACATCGCTATATCAGATAGCCCAAAAATGGCAACAATAGGAGACTACTAGGAAAGAACTAGTTGTAGTATCATTAATTTAATTATTGACACAGTTTGAGGAACTATTCCCCTAAACTTTCATGGAGATGAAGGGAATTAAGGAAGTAGGTACTATGAAAATATAAATAAATGAGAGCACTAAACCACATAGGAAAATACCATACCATGTAAATCCTAACATGAAGAAAAGGGTGAAAATAGATCTAAACAAAGCTATCCAAAGAAAGATTCATTATTATCTGTGTTGACTACTTAGACGAATTGGTAGAAAATAAACTAGCCAAAGATTATATTGCATATAATGTTGCTAAATTCTTGTACAATAATATTATTACCAAATTTGAGTGCTCCTTAAGTATCACAAGTCATGAGGGAAAGCATTTTGTCAATAAAATAATGTTGTCTTTGATTATATTTGGCATAATAAAAGGTGAATTTGAATAATGTTGTCTTTGATTATATTTGGCATCTAAACTTATTGGTAAGTTCTTATGTAGGGGTGAACTCACAATAATGGTTCCCACTTTTTTGCCACTTTTGACACTAAGATGAACATTTTTAAAATAATCTTCAACTTCCGAGAACTATAACTTTTAAACTATTAAAGATATGAAGATGATGTAAATTAGTGATTTGTAGCATTTTGTTTGTAGATTCTATATACATTTTTTTCAAATTTTTTTGAAGGATTGTTTTAAAAATTTTCCATCTCCCTCGAAAAGTAGTTTTTACAACAAACTACATTTTTTAAGAGTGATGTGCCTCCTGAAACGCATAATTTTTTTTCTATAAATGATAAAAACTCAATTGTTTCAAATTTTGGTTTGTAACATCAATATCGAGGGCTTGCATTTGGTTTGATAGTGATATGTTCAATATTTTTCATTTTATAAAGTTTTGAAGTCTGACCAGTCATAATTTAGACATAGGTTTAAGTTTGAACACATAACTTGTTCTATATATATCAAAATTCATTTTTTTTTTGTTAGAAAGAAGACATCAATACTAGGGGCTTAGATATTTTTCAGAATTTTTTTGAATTAGTTTCTTATTTTTCCCAATGCGTTGAACAAAGAAGTTCATGTTCGGTGAAAAACCAATTTTCCATAAATTAAAAAAACAAGAACATAATAAATTTAAAATATAACAAAATTATACTCATTGGAAAGCTTGCTCCGAGTACTACCATCTAATATTTTTGGGTTATCAAGATTATTTCATTCGTGCTTTGAACCAAAGCTTCGAAGTCATAAATTCTTCAGAACTCTAAATTTTTTTGGGAGAAACCTCTAATAGGATGGTTCGAATGAAGAATACTTTGATCAAATTGGGTTCACTCGAACCATAAGGGGTTCGAGCGAACCCCCATTCTCTCTAACCCATGGGCTTAATTTTGGCCCATACTTTTTCGTAATGGTCAGGTTCGAATGAACCCGACCATTTTTAACTGTCGAGTTTCGTTCGAACCTTGGCCGAGGCAAATTTTTATTTTATTTTATTTGTGGAGTCATATAAATGTCCATAATTTTTTTAATTTTTTATCACACAAATGATTAAAATAATTCTCATTTTTGGATGAGAGAAGACATTTGAAAATTATTTTGAGGGCAATAATTTGAAGATATTTGAAGGTTTTTTTAAAAGCATGGGGAACAAGAAGAGAAGGCAAAATACGACTTCAAGGAATTATTCTTCTGAAATGGAAGAAAGATATCGAGAACAAAGAAGACAAAGATATCATGATGCAAGTATGTATTTTTAATTTTATTTCTATTTAATTTTATATGTATTACGTACCAAAAATAGTGTTTATTTGATAGTATTAATTAGTTCAATATTTTTTATCTAATATTTTTAATGAAAATTAATTTAAAAAATCTTAATGAAATTAATTGGAAATAATAAGATTAAAAATAATCTCATTTTAATTGGAAAGCATAATTAATTTGAGATAATACGTGTATTTGCAAATTTCAAATTCCATTAACTTGCTTGTTGTGTAATTGCATTTTTCTCCTATATAATTAAGTCCATTTATAATAGATAAGACCTATTAAGTCATAAAATTAATAAGACCAATTATGTCATAATTTAGGTTCTAACTTATATATATTGAATATTTAAGACATGTACTTAATTTCATGTGATAGGTCCTTTAATATCACATAATATATCTGTCTGAAGGGGAGTTAAGTATATTAATGTGAAATGTTTTTGCATACATGGTCATATTGATTTTAATAATAAGGCCTATTAGGACTATTACATTGATTATAGGTCGTAAATATGACATAAATTTATAACCTATTACATGTTGAATAATTTAGGTTCTATTTATATGACTTCACATATGCAAAAACATTTCAGATTAGGAGGTCTATTATGCAATAATAGGTCTTAAAAATGCACACATGTGACAAATTATAGTCCACCTACATTATGGTCCATAACAAATTAATATGAGGTCACCTTTATCATATGCATGCATCAAAATATTTGTACTTTTAATTTTCAAAATTGGAATTTCTAATTTATCAAATTTTCATTTTATGTGTTATTAGTGAGAGATAGAGGTTTTCAAAATAACTCATCAATATTTATTTCCACTTTATATGTTTATGTTTATTTGTTATATTAGTGCAAAACAAATTTTAACCTTAACACTATACGTAAGGAATAACATAAATTAAATGACAATAATAAATTGATTATAATTCTTCATGTGTAAATCTAGAATTAAACATCAAAAAAAAATTAAATTAAAATAATTATCATCTTCTTGAAATATTAATACTGAACAAAATTTAACTCTAACTCTAAACCTACTTGCACAAGTTAAATTTAAATTTGAGCCCTAATCCTAACATGAGAACAAATTGAACTTTAAACCTAAACAGGTAATTTAATTAGAGTTATAACACTAAGGTCCTGAAAGTAATTAAATTTAATAAACCAAATTGAACCCTAATTTTAACACAAAGCTTTAAGCCAAAGGCAAACCCCTCCCCAAGGCTGGCTCAAAATCAATTTTGATGGTGCAGCCAAAAGCAACCCAGGTCCTTCAGGCTGTGGAACTATTCTTAGAGATCATAGAGGAATCTGCAAAGAGATGATTGATGTCCCTATTGGAACCCAAACAAATAATAAAGCGGAAGCTATGGCGGCTCTTCAAGTCATTATCCTAGCCAAAAAATGGAATTGCCCCTATCTATGGATAGAAGGCGACTCAAATAATATAATAAAGTGCCTCAATGGGACTTCAAAACCCTCATGGTCGATTCACAACATAATCAATTCTTCTATTGACATCATTAGAACCTTTAAGAAATTCCATATCTCCCATATCTATCGGGAGGCCAACTAGGTCCTGCTGATTGGGCTGCTAATGTGGCGGTTAAAAATGAGACAATTACCACATGGATGGGTGAGAGAAGACTCCCTGAAGATGTCAGACAAATCATAAGTGATGAATGATATAGAAGTAACCCAAAGACTCTTGATTGACAGGGTAATTATGAAAAGTACTGATGTAAGCACTTCGACTTTTTTCTATAATGAGAAAATCACTCATTATAACATCAGTGCCATCAATACCTATTTTTTAATCAATCAGATCATTAAGGCCAACAACTCACATGCTTTCTGGGTATTTGTTTTAGTTCCGAAAAGCTCTCTGTTTTACCAGCTCTGCAAGTTTCAAAATTTGGCTATGAGAAGCGACATCATGGGCGGAAATAGGAGACGATATGAGCCAAGTAGTTGCAAGGAGTGGCAACAAAAGGAAGAGGTGTGGGGTATCTTGCAGAAGGGTGGTCTCTTGAACTTCATAGAGAGGCTCCATGGCCATGATGAAATGGTAACTAGCCTCTTCTGCAAAAACTGGAAGAAGGGCATGCTAAAAATGGGTGACCAAATGGTGGAAATTGATGAAGATTTAATTGCTAAAGCTACGGGTCTCAACAGGGAAGGCTACAACTTCTACAGAGATAGGAAGGTTAGCAGGGAAGCCATTGAAAGGTACCCAGTTACTAAGAAAGAGAAAAGATGACTAGTAAAGTTGAGCAAAACGTATTACCCGCTTAGGGCTTTTGCCAAACCCTGGCGGGAAATTCTCTTTGTTTTAATGCGGTATATTACCCTAGATGGTAGTTTTACGAAAGTCTATGGGTATCATTTTGTTCTATTAAACCACTTTAGGCATAATGATAAGGTGAATTTCCCTTATTTCTTGCTTTGCTCAATGAATGCTTCCCTAAAAGCCTACAAAGAGAATCCTCTAGGCGATACCGCAATGCACCAAGGCCTTATAGTCCTCATTTATGACCATTTAAAGGCCAATCAAATTAACCAGATGCAGCCCTCTGTGGACTCTGAGGAAGATATGTCTGATTTTGCTTTTTCGGAGGAGGAGGAATCTGACAATGACTCCTCATCTGATAATGAGGATAGCTCTGATGATTTAGAGTATGAGAGTAGTAAGAAGAGGAAATCAAGACCCTCATCTTCTAAGAGCAAAAACTTCAAAGAAAACCCTTGATCAGCATCTCTTCCGAAGAAGAGGATTCAGATTATTCTGAGGAGAAGAAGAACCCTAAAGGGTTGCTGAAGAAGAAAAGTAAAACCCAAGGCTAGACCCAAAAAAGCATAAGAAAAAAGAGGAGACTAGCAAGGAACTGGAAGCTAACAAGCAAGCTAGGACCTTGGAAGCCAAGCACAGCCTAGAAAAGGAGACATTGGAAGAAACTCTCAGGATTGCCGACACTATCTCCACCCTCCATATCCCTAAAGATGAACAGGTAACCCCTGGAAAAGTGACTCCCCCCTATGGCCCTCCTCCCGAGGGCTTGAATGGTTTTATGAAAACTATGGAATGGCTCATTGATGGTTACAAGAAAGCTGTGGATGAGTATTAAAAACTATGCAACATAGTCCTGATTCTAGAGACCATTAATATAGGAGAGGGGAATACAATGGCTGACTATATCGAGGATCTGAAAAACACTATTGCTAAAGCGAAAGACATCAGAGATGCTTTTAACCCCAGGTTTGAGAAGATTTAAAAGGAGATGCTGGACAGAAAAAGCCTTGTGGAAACTAGTGAAAAAACACTCTCGGATACAGTCACCAAAGTGGAAAAAATTGAGGAGTGCCTTAAGAATATCGCAGAGCATAGCCTTAGTATTCTGAAAATTTCGGCCAATAATACTCATACCCTCATCAGTAAGCTTGATGATGAAAAGGAAATCCAAGAAATTGACTTGGACGCTGAAGGTACAGGGGAAGCTCAAGGTCCCAGAGGCAAGAGGAAGGAAAAGAAAATGAACAAGGATCTGGAAGAGCTGAAAGCTATTGGGGCTACCTATGATGAGTTGGTGATAAAGGAAAAGGACTTGCTAAAGAAAATTGCAATGTAGCGTCTCCTCGGTTTCTTTGCTATGTTTTATTGTTTTGTTGTTCTTTCTGTTCGTTGGTCTTTTGGCCAGTCATTTTGTATGCGGACTTTTAATCCTTTTGCTGCTCTTTTTCTTTCCATGATGTAATGGTTTTGGGTCCTTAAAACCTATTTTTTAATGAATCAGAACACAAAGCTTTAAGCCAAATTCACCCCTATTCTTAAACCTAATTGAATAATCTATTAATTTGAACCTTACACCAACTCTTAAATTATGTGTAGAACGGGCTCGAGAAGAAGGGAGTTCTGAAACGGGAGTCGAGGCAAACAAACCTATTGAAGAACACAATATAGTTGATGAACATAGGGAGGAGATTGTCTAAGTTGAACCAATGGAGACCTTGAAGGAGAGGGGTCAGGCTCTTTACCTCCTACCACTGATATGGATGAGCATATTGTGGATCTAGCTAAACAAGTGAAGAGAAATATTTCTTATAAAAATTTAGATCATTTACTTGAAATGGATGTGGATGAGTTGAAACGTCTCAGTGAAGAACCTAGACATACTAAAAGGAGGTCAATGAATAAAAGTGCAAAAGAAATAATGTCTCATTTCAACAATCTTGATACTACACTAGAAAAAGCTCAATTGTTATCAATTGTACTTACTCATAAAGACTTAATAGATCCACTGAAATTGTTGGGTATAGATACAACAAGTCAAAAGAGGAAAACTTCTCACCTACAAAAATCTATTGTTGATAATGTTAAGAAAGGTTTGGTGAACATTGGTAAAAAATCTTGAAAACTAGATAAGACCATTTCAAGAAGAGTGATGTTGACATCTTTAGTAAATGAAAGATTGCCTCAAAAAAGACAAATCTCTTCATTGTCATCTGAGTTTTGTTTTAGTAGAAGAACAATATCTAAATATGTTAGAAGGAGAAAGATTTTGGATGATACTACCTCAAAAGGGAATTGGGCAATTATGTGTAGAGCTCCTCATTCTGATAGAATTGAAGATGTTGTTAGGAACTTTGTGACAAGTTTTTGGAATGATAATACCCGTCCTTCATCGAATAGTAGAGATGTTATCAAACAAAGGATTGGTCCTGATCGTTATGATCTCCATGTAAAACATTAGATAGACACAACAAAACATGAATTGTATGTGTTGTTTACTAAAACAAACCCTCATATAAAGATTGGATAAACCATGTTTGAATGGTTAAGGCCATATTTTGTGAAGTTAAACAAAGTTTTTGAAACTACTTGTTGTTGTTATCACATCGAATTTGACTTGTACTATTAGGTGTTTTGAAAGATTAGAGAAGATAGTGATGGTTATGAAAATGCTCCTCTTAAATGAACAACTCAATTCATAACATCCATCTTATGTGATAAATCAGATGATAATGCAACTGGTCAAATAAATTGCATAAGAGGAATTTCTGGAGCATGTAGGGACTTGGCTAAATTGCCTTTGAGAGATGAAGATACTGACATGAGGAAGATGGTAAATTTCAAGAGTTACAAGTACATATGAGGAAGGACCACATATGACCCCTTAAGTCACTATGTGATCCTAAGAGGAATTTCATATGTATACTAGGATGTTATAAGGGGTTCTATGTGACCTACTAAGGGGTCACACATGTGTTAATGCATGTGTGACCTCTTAGGACAACATACGACCCCTTAAGACACTATGTGAGGGACTAAGGGGTATGTGGTTCACACTAGGATTTTATAAGGGGTCATATGTGGTTCTAAGGGGTCACACATGTTATAACACATGTGTGACCCCTCAGGACCACATATGACCCCTTAGGACACTATGTGATCATAAGGGGAATGTCATATGTACACTAGGATGTTATAAGGGGTCATATGTGACCTAATAAGGACTCACGCATGTGTTAATGCATGCATGACCCCTTAGGACAACACACGACCCCTTAAGACACTATGTCATGGACTAAGGGGTATGTGGTTCACACTAGGATTTTATAAGGGGTCATATGCAGTTCTAAGGGGCCACACATGTGTTATAAAACATGTGTGACCCCTTAGGACAACATATGACCCCTTAGGACACTGTGATCCTAAGGGGAATGAAATATGTATAGTAGGATGTTATAAGGGGTGATATATGACCTACTAAGGTGTCACGCATGTGTTAATGCACGTGTGACCCCTTAGGACAACATATGACCCCTTAAGACACTATGTGATGGACTAAGGGGTATGTCGTTCATAATAGGATTTTATAAGGGGTCACATGTGATTCTAAGGGGTCACACATGTGTTATAACACATGCGTGACCCCTTAGGACCACATATGACCCCTAAGATACTATGTGATCCTAAGGGGAATGTCATATGTACACTAGGATGTTATAAGGGGTCCTATGTGACCTACTAAGGGGTCACACATGTGTTAATGCATGCATGACCCCTTAGGACCACATACGATCCCTTAAGACACTATGTGATGGACTAAGGGGTATGTCATTCACACTAGGCTTTTATAAGGGGTCATATGTGGTTCTAAGGGGTCACACATGTGTTATAACACATGCGTGACCCCTTAGGACCACATATGTCCCCTTAGGACACTATGTTATCCTAAAGGGAATGTCATATGTACACTAGTATGTTATATGTGATCCTCTATGGTCCTAAGGGAACGCATAGTTTCATCAGGGGCATATGTGGTCTTAAGGGGTCATGTTGTGCATGTAATAGGATGTGAAAATGGGTCACATTATATAGGATTTATTTTGTCTAATTTGTTTAAATTTGTTATCTAAATTTTCTAATGTTTTTTTAAATTAAAATTTATTAATTTTTCTAACGTTTAATTTATTATATTTACGTTTGTGACATTTTTCTAATTTTCTTTTTTTGCTAATGTTTTTCTAAGTTATGATTTACTACCTTAGTTTTCTATGTTTTTCATAACAATTTTTTAAAATGTTGAAAAGAAATACATATATACAGTTATGTAATTTTAAAAACAAATTGACACATTTGAGTCAAAACATTAAATTATGAAACATTTATCTAAAATAATGAAAAACAATAAATTATCAAACATTTTTCTAAAATGCTGAAAAACAATAACTATATACAATTATTTAATTAAAAAAATAAATTAACAAACAAATTATTTATTAATTTAATAAAAAAAGACATTATTAAACCAAATAAAGGGTTATTTTGTGCACCTGATATAATAAAGGTCAAAAACTGAAATATGAAAGATGCTAGCTGTTGCAGACAAAGCTCGGTGACGTGATGTTGACGACTGGTTCGATCCAACCCCCACTAGATAGAAAAAGACAAGTTTGACAATGACTCTTTAAATGTCACATTTTCTATTTATAAAAGTTTGAAAAAAACCTAACCGAAAAAGGGTTCAAGCGAAGGGGGGGGTTCCCTCGAACCCCTTAAAATAATAATATTATTGTGGGTTTGCTCAAACCAAAAAACCACCTGTGGTTCGAGTGAACCCATGACCGCAAGCATGCTTGCTCAAACTCAGAGGGGCAGTTTGAGCGAACAGGCCTATTTCGCTCGAACCCCTCAAAAAATAAACTTCCAACTTTTGCCAAATTCCTTCGTTGGCGAAAGTGGGAACCAGCTTTGTGAGTTCACCCGTAGCAATGTTTTGATTTTCTTAGCTTGTCTATCCATTTGGAATGCACCATGCAGTTATAAAAAGATCTTTGAAAGATGTATAAAAGTATAAAGTTTCATAGAGTTCACGATATTTATTATTCTATTATTTTTGAAATGTGATAATGAGTATGTGAATTACTTGAAATATATAATTATTGAATAAAGTTGAAACCTTAATTTCAAATTTAATTAAGCTATTGATACCAAAGATATTAAATTATTTATTATGGTTATTTTTTTGATAGTTTATAAAAAAATTCATTTCAAAAAGTAAAGTAAATATAGTAGTTAATGACATATACCTAGAGGCCCCACTGTCCGCATACCAAGCATTCCTAGGAATGTGCTCGTATAATGACAATATACCATTGAGGAATCTTTAGCAAACTTACAATTGGGGTAACCAGTGTTTATACAATAATGATTTTTGTTTTATTTCCAAGTTAAATAATCCTACCAATGGGCGGAAAATCATGTGTACATATGTGTTTTTATACCTTATGCTTTGTATGGTTCCATGATGAAATCTACACATGTAAAGTGTGTTGGAGAGACTGGTTTTTGTTGCTCAGTCTGATAAGACAATGAGATGATGAGTTTTGGGTGGTGTGAATGCAAGAATCAAGCTTTGGAAGAGTTAGTGGAAGTCTAGAAGGGCATGTGAAGACATCACAAATATGTCCCAGGGGTTGGCAATGCCAAATACCCAAGCCAAAGAAGGAAGATGATGACTGACCTAATGACAGTGCTTTAGACTGCAACAATGCAGCAGTGGGTTGAAATAATCCAAGTGGAAAGGGGTGTAAGCAAGGGGTTTGTGTGTGTTTGGTGTCGGGAAAGAGATTAGAAGGGGTTCACAATCTTTGTGATAATAATTTGGAGTATTGGGAAGGGAGTTTGTCCCTTGAAAGTGTGACTATCCCAAGCATACATGACTGTCTTAATAGGATAGTGTTGCAGTAGTAGGATACTTTGTGACCTTTAGGGTGGTTGGGAGGGTAAATCAGGGTGTTTAGCTATGAAAAAGTGTTCCATTGAAGTTGTCATGCAATACCTTGGAGTGGTATGCACCCATTTGGCATTGGGAGTTGTGTCTAAGAGCCATTAGAAGTTCTAATTGGAGTTTGACTTGTGTGAGTAAGGTTTGAGAGTTTTAGTGTGATTTAGGGGTTGGAAGGGCTTAAGTTGGCCTTGGGAATATTGAATAAGCCTAGACTAATTTATTCTAATGGTTGGATGTGGGTTGAGAAGCATGAGTCTTCTTTTGGGGTGTTCAAGCCATGTGAGAACCTAGTAACCTTGTGAGGCTCTCATATCTCTATGAAGAGTAATCACCTATTTGAGTAGGTGAGTTGGGAGAAATATCTCCACTAGTTGGTTCTGTGTGTGGATTCTCTACATCATAATCATACTCTTGGGATCAAGGAAAAGAGCTCATAAGGCCATGAGCAATATAAATATTAAAAATACCAAGGGTCATGATCCTATACACACCTACATTATTTAGAAGAATGGAAAAAACTAATAGGAATCCATGATGTTTTCAAGTTTCTAATAGTTCGTAACAAGAATTTTCTTAAATTATTTAGAAGAATGAAAAAAACTAACAAGAATCCATGGTGTTTTCAAGAATCCATGGTGCATGGTAATGGATAGTTACTTTCCTTTTAGACTAACTTGGGTCTATGACTCTCAATGGTGTTCATCCAAAAAGTATATGTAATATCATTCACTTGCACCCAGGGTGTGACTGAGAATTTTGTCTTACTTGTCACTGATTTGGATAGTATTGAGAGGATCCTATAAGGATTACTATCACCATACTCTCAATGACTTCACAACATTGATAATGAATTCACATTAGACACTCATGGATTACCCCAATTAGACATTATTCAGCTTAAGATATGGTACAAGGATTGCATACCACAAAGCCATTAGCATATCACCTTCTCTAAATCACCACAAAGTCATTAGATATGTTTTGAGATGAAAAATAAGAGTAAAATGGTTTTGGTTTAATTTGCATAATTTCTATGTTCAAGTAATTTAATTTGGTATATTGTACTAAAACATGATTTCATAACTAACATTTCAACTTCTATATAACTAGTTCTATAGCCTGATTTTTTGTCCTATGAAGAAAGACCATGTCAGACAATATCAATGAACAACAAAATAAGGAGACAATTCCTAGATTGTGGTCTAATTTGAAAAGAAAAGGTGATGGAAAATGTTATTGTCCCTGCAAAATTTATAAGGGGTTAAAGACTAGAAGACTTCTAATCAAAACAACTAAGAAACATTATACGCTGGATGGTCACATTGAAGGTGGACATGATTATCATCCATTGGTAAGTTTTTCATTATATCATTTTAACAATTTATATACATAACAAGTCACTTGATGATGAGATCATGATCATGATTTATTTATTTATCAATTTTATATAGGTCAAGTACCCCAAGGCACATGATATGGATCAACACAACCCAAAGAATATGGTTTTTGAAGTGGAGGAACATGGAGGTGTGAATATCGAAGCTGAATATAATGATCCCATGGAACGTGACGATCATGAGCCACAAAACATAATTGAAGATGATGGTACCAATACATTGATCGATGACACATTTAGTGCTGGCACAACTGACCATGATGATGAAGATGACTGTGATGTTGTTCTTGATGTCCCTCTACTTGAGAAGGCATCTGAGGCCCTTTACAAAGGCTCCCAGACAACTCTTCTGTCCTTTGTATTGTTGTAGGTGAAATTGAAGGTTATGAATGGTTTATCCAACATAAAAATCTCATGTATGTTAAGGTATGTCATATATGTCATTATAGTTAATAAATGGTGAATCATGTACCATTAATATTCTTTATATTAACAAATTATATTTTTTTGCTGTAGATTGATAGGTGAGTTTTTAGTACCACCATCAAATATTCTACCTCTCTCATACCGAGAATTATCTGCCATTATGAAAGATATTGGAATAGAGTATTAAGCAAAAGATGCTTGTCCCAATGATCATAATATATATCACAAAAAACATGAATTTTGAACTTAATGCCCTGAATGTCATATTAGTAGATATCAAATAGATCAAATAACAAAAAGGGTTCATCGTAAGGTTCTTTGTTATATTCCCATTATTCCACGTATGCAATGATTATTCAAGTGCACTAGCTTGGAATAGTTTATGGATTATCATGCATGCAATAGAAGTCGAGATGACATTATTCAAATTCCTGCAATGTTTCAACATTTATGGACATAGAGGAAAATTGGCCACACTTTAAAGAAGAACCTTGTAATCTCAGACTTTCATTGGCAGTGGACAGTGTCAATCCATTTGGAGAGCTAAGATCTGTTTACTCAGTGTGGCCTATTTTTGTTATCAACAATAACATTCCTCCATGGATGTCAATAAAGAGGGAGCACATAATGTTGGAAATGATTGTTCCAGGCATTTTATCATTTAATAGTCATCTACATTTAATTATAAATATTGTAGTGAAATGGTCATAATAATTAAGTAATATTTTTGTTCATTCGATTTAAAGGTAAGTACCAAGTTAAAGATATGAATGTATATATTGAGCATCTTATCGACAAGTTGATGTTGTTATGGAATGGTGTCACTATGTATGACATCTCTAGATCAATAGGACAAAGACAATTTCAATTCCATGCGATGCTTATATGGACAATACACGATGCCCTAGGGCTAACACATTTTTGTGGTATGTTATAGTGTTCAAGTTGCGCATGATAATTATAATTAAAAAAATTAACATATTTAATCCAATTATACATTATCTTGTAGGTCTTCAAACAAAGGGAAAAATTGCATGTCCAGTTTGTGGTCCAAAGATGAAATCTCATCATTCAAAAACTTTAGGAAAGCAGGTGTTTGATGAGTACATAAACTTTCTCCACAAAAAATCATAAGTATCGAAATACTGAAAAAACATCTTTTCAATGAAAAAGAAGAGAATACATCAAAGCTACGAAGAATGACACCTCACTTGTGGAAGTTAGAATATAATAGAATTAATCATCAAGGTAATGCCATTCCATCTAATGGTTTATGTCATAAAACATCTTTTCTATTATGTTTTGTTTATTGATGATGTGATTGATGATCGTGAAGGTCGTCAAGGAATAAATGACCACCTTCCTAAGGGACTAAAAAGTTATCCCTAACAATTTAGTAGGTTTCCCTACTACAAGCAGTTACAAATTGTGCATTTGTTTGATACTATGCATATTGGAAAGAATATAATAGAGACATTATGGAAAATATTGGATGGAAGGCATGACAAAGGAAAAATTGTCAAAATTTGTAGTGACATTCAGGATTCCAATCATGTAATGAAAAATGTCATTCAATCAAATAGCCATGGAGACCAGATTAATATAAGTGACCTTCTTTGGTTATTAATAGACCAACAAAGAAATTCTATAAAAGAAGTCATACGAAAAATTTGATTTCCCATAGGATTTGTTGCAAACATAAACAATCTCATAACAAAGAAAAGTGAATTTGGGCTAGGGATGAAAATGCATGATTGACATACCTTCATTAAGGTAATTAATGTTCTTGTGTTTTTACTATATATTTGTATATTGCACATGTAATTTTCATTGTATTATGTTAGAAAAATATGAAAAGATAATTTTATAATTGTTGTAGTACGTTCTACCTCTATCTCTTCCAGATGACTTCAAAAAAAATCTCAAGCAAGTCATATATGATCTTGAAAAATACATGAGGTAAGTAGTGATATTTGTTCAATTTGTTGTATAGATATTATATTTGCGATTTGTCTTACTTGTTATGTAATAATTTTTTTTGTGTCTTGAATATCTTGTAGGTGGTTGTCATGTAAAGAAATCCATAAAGAAGATATAAAATATTGGAAGAGAAAAATTCCTCATCTAATGTGTGAAATGCAAAAGTGTCTACCTTCAACTTTTTAAAATGCATAAGAATACTACCTTATATACCAAGTCGAGAAGATTGAATTGTGTGGACCTGAACACACTAGGTCAATGTGGATGGTTGAGAGGCACTTCAATTTTTTGAAGACTTTGGTTCGACAAAGAGCACATCTTGAGGGTTATATGGTGGAGGGATATATGGTATACTAGACTATGGTGTACATTTCTGAATATCTTCCTAAGTTTGTAGCAAAGATCCACATGGATCGCATTTGGGATCCCAACCCCATTAAAAAATTCAAAAGGGAGTACTTTATGGGGAAAGGTAGATTGAGGAAAGTGAGAGGTAATTATAAGATGTAATTGTAGTTAATTAATTCTTAATCTTCAAAATAAATCGGTTGTAAGATGTTTATTTATTTTTTGTACAGTTGGTCGAGAGTGGGATGTACTACATTTGTATATTGAGAACAATCTTGATTGGATGACGGTATGGATTGAATGTTGTCAACATTATGCTCGCACACTAACATGGGAAGGTGTGTCTTCATTGGTTAAAGAAGTTCATCGTAATGGAGATTCCAATGTTACGCAAAGGGAAATTGATTTAGCATATGGTTTAAGAGATAAATAGGTATGTATAAATTTATTAATTACCCATATGTTTATCAAATCATGATGCAATAATTTTTACATGTTTGACATAGTGCAGGTCAAACACCACAACACTATGTGCTGCAATGATCTTAAATTTCGCATCAAAAAGTTAGATAACTTGAAGAAAACTTGTGATTCTAGGATAATTGCAGTCTTTGAGGTGACAAATATTTCATCGAGAAACAACATACAACCTCAAGAGTCTCAAAATCGATACAATGGCATTTTGGATGATATACTTGAGTGCGACTTTAATTCCCTCAAATTAGTTTTGTTCATCGTCAAATGGTACAGGCTACGATTGAATAAAAATGATCATGATAGAATTGTTATTGAACATGATAATGGTTTTACAATGGTTAATACAAGGTCATTTGAACCAGTTGGGGATGAGCCCTATGTTCTTCCAAGCCAACGTGAGAAGGTATTTTACTTAGAGGTTCCACATAAACCAGGTTGGTCATTTGTTGTTAGACATGATCCAAGAGGAAGGCCGATAAAGTATAATGTGATGGAAGAAGAAGATACCGAATAAGTAGAAGATGATGTAGATGATGATCACGATCGTCAGTTACTTGATGATGATAAAGAAGAAGAAGTTGAAGCTGCTGTTGCTACTGATGGCGATGGTGATTGTAGACGTCTAAAAATGGTCAACGCTTGTGGAGTCATACTTTAACATTTGCGCATTGCCTTATTTAGGGTTCTTGTGTCGCATTAACATTTCTTCTATGTTGCGCACTTGGTCTTTATCATTTGTGAGCATTGATTCCTTCTTCTACATTCCTCATTTTTATCGCTTTCGAATTAGGTCTTGTCGATAGCAATCTTCAGTCATGATTTTGGTCGATCTTATCCTGTCGCATCATGGTGCGTGCTCATTTATCATCATTTTGGACATCATCAATCCTAATCGATGATAGAATTAGGGTTTTTGTCCTCTTTTCAATCTTTCAATCATCTTTAGCTTGTTAGTAATCATTTGTGATTATCAACTTGTCAATCTCGTCATTTTGTGATCGATTCGTCATCGATCCTTGTTCTTGTCAATCTCATCATTTTGCGATCGATTCGTCATCGATCCTTGTCCTTGTCAATCTTGTCATTTTGTGATCGATTCATCATCGATCGTTGTCCTTTTCAATCATGTCAATTTGGGTTGATTAGTCATTGTTCCTCGTCAATTGGCGCCTATCAATTTAATCTCCTTGTCAATCTTGGTCAATTTGTCATTGATTTTTGTCAACCAATCTCAATCATTTATCAACATTGGTCCTTTCTCAATCAGAATCATGATCGAACCTACATTAATTTCTTATTGTCTTGACCTAATTCCTTGTCCTCTTATTTCTAGGGTTTTATGATTTGTTCATTTAATCCTTTTCTTCTTCTTTGCGGGTTAAATAAATCTATTTATTTAGTCCTAGGTCTCTTTCATGAATTAATTAATGGATGAAAACCTATTAATTAATTCACCTAATTTCTATTTCTCCTATTTTCTTTAATTTTTCTAATATTTCCCCTAATTTCATTCCCTCATTTTCTCCTATGTTTATGCTTCCATTTGTTGCAATCATGGAGGCTATTTTCTCTCTTCCCTTTTGTCATGGGAATGGCATTTCAATCTTGTCATAATTTGTCATACACCTTGCATAGAAATTGTCATACATTTGTCATAATTTTGGCATTCTTGATTTGAATTTCCTTTCAAATCTCTTCATGCTAATCTTGTCCTCTCTCCAATTTGTCTATAAATTGGATGATTTTCTTCAATGAAAGGAGGAATCAATCACATTTTTGAGTAACCTTACGCTGCAAATTTCATTTCTCAACAACTTGCTTTCCACTTGCATTTTGCACTTGTAGGTGAGATCCACATTAAATTTGAAGGTGAAAGAATAACAATGGAGCCACATGAAGAAGATATCTACGTCAGTTTGCTTTGATTTCATTTGACTTGAATATCTCATCTTCATTGATTGGATTAGGATTGCTTTCATAGCAGCTTTAGGTTTTGTGGTTGTCCTAATTGCTATTGTTTTGATGATTTTCAATTTCATGATCTACAGTGATGGTGATGGTGATGGTGATGACGATGACAAAGACGATGATGGTGGTGGTGGTGGTGATGTTGATGCTGATGATGATGGCAATGATGATGATGATGGTCATGATGATGAATGAAATGTATGAGGTATGTGATTAGTATGCTATCTATTTAATATTGATTTCTTGATAGAAATTTATTTGACTTATATGGTTACATAATTAATTCATTATGTTTTGAATTCTAATGCCATTACATAATTAATTCATGATGTCTCTTTTAATGTTTTTAATTCATGTTCCTTGACCTCTAACAGGTCCTTACAGTAGAACTATGCCACCCTGAGGAGATGGAGATAGGGAGAGTGACTATTTATGTGACATTTTTAAAATTTTGTGTTTATTTATGGAATTTGGATTGTTTATTAGCTATGTGATGGATGTTGGTTTAAAATACATATATGATGGATTACATGTTTATTATGATACATGTGACATTTTTAAAACTTTGTATTTTTTTTATAGAATGTGGATTTTTTATTACCTATGTGATGGATGGTGATTTATGATACATATGTGATGGATTACATGTTTATGATGACACATATGTGATGCTAATTTATGATGCTCAGTTACATATATGATGATACATAATGTGATGCTTATTATGCTTATGATACATATGTATTTATTGTTTATCAACTTACAAATGTAATGCTTATGATGCTCAATTGATGGTGCTGATTTCATGTAGAGTCCCTATGTGATGCTTTCACCCTTGGTGGGAGCAGGTCATTGACTACAAACATCGTCAACCCTTTAGTTGAGGATCCTGCATAGTCTACATAAAGTAAAGGTAAGGAATTAGAAAAATTACAATGATTATGATGACAACATCTTTTTTTAATTTAATACTCTTTTTGTCTACAAAGTTCATGTTGTTCATGTTGTGTACTATGTAATTTTTAGCTAACATAAGATAATTAAATTACATGTGCAGGAACCTGAACCCCTTTGATGAGGATCCTGCACAATCTCATGGATCGATAGGTATAAGTAAATACACCCTATAGAAATAGTTTATTTTTAAAAAAATACTTGGAAAACAAACTTCCTCAGTTTTTCAAACCTCGACATTAGCAACAAATCTAATATAGTTATCAACACTTGAGGCCCCAATTGGACTTATTCAAATTTTAATCTCATCATCAACTTTAGGGCCGACTTCTTCATCAACATTACCCTCATTTGCAAAATATCTCTCTCATTACCAACTAAATCTCTCATTTGATGGAGTGCAAGTACCACCAAATAGGTATTTGTCAAATGTGTTTTCCTTGAGTGAGGGAAATGCAGGAATAGAAAATGAAAGTGAGACATGTAGTAGGTCTACAATAGGGAGATCAACTAGAGGTCAAAAGATTAGAAGAAAATTCAATAAACACATGAATTTTTTCCTTTCTCAAGGGGGGTCATGTTCTTATGATTATGAGACCAAAGGCGACATTGAGGCGCCCTTGAGGTAAAAACATCTACAGAAACAATGGGTACCCAGTGAACTTCCTCCAATAAACACTGATTTTTGTGTTAACAATAGGATATATCACATAACACCTTCATCGTTACATGGTTTGGGCCTATTTCCCATGGATGACATAAAGGTCTATTACAACAAAGTTTTTGAATTGATGGAGTTTGTTGGACCTTGTTACAATTACAATAATTGGATGCAGATTGTTCAATATAAAAAAGTATGTGTAGGTATGCACTGTCAACAAATTATATACAACAGAAAGATAATGATCAAAGTAAATAAGTGGATGTATACATTGATGGAAGACCAAAAGCAATAGGGAATATTGCTGGTTTTTATAAATAGTACGCGACCTGGGTCAACTAATAAACAACCCAATTGCATATTTGAGGTGCGCGAGGGAAATCATGTATTTGCATGTGTGATAAAATCAATAAGTGTAGGGGAAGAGCTACTAATCGATTACAATTTGAATCGTATAGATACAAACAAAGTTACTATCATGGGGGTGGTACGTACTATATACCATTTAAATTAACCAACCTCCAATTAATGACTCCAATATACCATTTTATTATGAAGTTTTTTGGCTAAGTCTATTGGTTTAATTTCACTAAAGTTTTTTATATTTTTTCTTTGTCACAAGGCGACATGGATCCATCACATAACACAGACAGGGATGTAGGTCGTGACACTTCTACTGAGCAGGTAAACTTCATTGTAATTGTACAAATTAGATAGAAGCAAACTATTACATTATTCTATTCTTTTTTTTAGTGTTTTAGACTAATTTTGTAATTATTAATGATATTCTTTTCATAGAGGGATGTTTGAGGAAAGGGAAAGGGAGCTGCAGTACCTGGGCTCCTCTCTAGGGATGTGGACTCAATAGGATTAAGTGATGATGACCCTGGAAATTCCACAAACCCTGTGGAATTGATAAAAAAGTCTATTGGAAAATTTAGTAGAGAGATTGTTTCTTTGGCATTCATGGAGCCTCAGATTGATGAGATATGAGAGAGGGTGCAAAAATTGATTCAGACAATAGAAAACTTGCAAGTAAGTAGTAATGAAAGCTTTAATTATAACAAAAGTTCAATAATGGTTTATATTTTATACTCTTTTATGTCATTAACTAAAATATGTATGTGTTGTTTTTATAGAAATTTATGCGTCCTCATGAAACTGTTGGCCATGATCAGGGTGTTGAAGGTAGTTCAGGTGATGACAATTTTCTTGGCTTATCACTTGCTTGGCTTATCACTTTGAGTACCCAAAACACATCATACGTGATACTGTCAATGTTCATAATAAAGGTTCATACTTGTTTATTATTCTTGCACTTTTCATATATTTAATGTTTTATATATTTAATTTATTACTCTTCAGGTGTTGTCAATGTTCCCGTGCAAATGCCGCTGATGCCTCATCAGAGGTTATCCCCACCTATATTGCCAATTGCAATGTCGGCAACACGCAGCATGCAGACGTCCTCTACTGCATTTCATAGTGGATTCATTTTCTACAGTAGAAGATGCACATGAGGATGTGCTAGAGGTGACTACTGCTGATAACATACCATAATTTCCTGGATGTTCTCTTATTGCTAGTACGAGAACGTTGAAGGACACATTGGTGGTGAGAGATGAAGAAATGATTCCCTTAAAGATACAAAAATTTCCAAGTACTTTAAAATTATTATTATATAGTCTAATTGTAATTTACTTTCTGATCACTCATTGTGGACTAATGATCCCATGATTTTTTTGCAGGAAATGATATTTTTTATAAAAATCCTAATGACATTGCATTGCAGATATTTGGGCCCACCATGCATAAAAGGTGGAACATCATATGTGAATTAACCTGTTAGTGAATGGATTTGCCTTTATTATAAATGATTAATTTCAAACTCTGTCGCCTAACTCAAAGACAAAAGTTCACCTGAACAGTTGGGTAAGTGTAATATACTACTTCCCTCTGAATTTTTTTTATAGTTACAACTCTCTTTATTAGTTATTCAGAAAATAATCTAATTAATTTTTGACTGGTATGCTTTTAACCTTAAAGTACGTAAGGCTACCTACTTCATTATTCTGATGAGAGGCTAATGATTTACACATATTTCAGAGAAAAATAAGCTTTCTAAATACTTCAACATGAGAAATAAAAGTGACTGAAACAAAGTTCAGAATACCAGTTTTATAGTTCATAAGAGAAGGAAAAAAAAGAGAGACAAAATCTCTTTTCAAACACACATCCTTTTAAAACTCACAGGAAGGAATCTCAGAAAAGAAATAACATTCTATATTGAAAAGGTGATCACTATCATCTGATTTGATCAACATACACAAAGATATGCCACAGTGCAGATTCAAAAACTCACAGGTTTTCTTTCTCCCAAAAAGTATGATTCTATATATATATATATCCTATGTAACAAAGACACAATCAATATAAATATAAAGCCCTTTCTCAATTCCAGATCTTCAAAGTCTGATGTCTTCCTTCGGGAAAATAGAACTTTCCAAAACACCTAGAAAATGAAGCAAAAACTAACCAAAATTCTAACTAAAATCTAACCCTTATTCAATCCATTTTGATCTAATTTATAGTCTTAGAACAGAGGAGGTCTCCCTGAAAAACTCGACCTCCTCTAAATTAGTTATGAAACTAACAGAGTATAATTGGGATAGATGTCCTGAAGTCTTTTGCATAAACATGAAAAACACATGAAAATAGGGCCTTGATCAATGCGTTATGCTACTTTCCCATCATCACCTTCTTCTCCGCCTTCCTAGGCATCATGGGTAGTTGCAAGTTCTTGGATTATTGATTGGTTTAGGATCTTCATCACATTGAGCTTTGCCTTTGTCGCTTCCTTGTTCCATCTCTGCTTTACCATCTATTCAACATGTTTTGGTAACTGACCGTTATCGATAAACGTCATGGATTCGATCCGAGCAACCCATGTTATATCCTCAGGAGTGTAGTTTCCCTTGGCTTTGATTTTCTCCAAGTATATCCTAAAAACTTTAATCACATCTCGTGTGTTCAGCTCCCAAATTCCCAACTGCCAATCGTGGTCAGGATTAACCACTTTGTTGTCATTCACTAAACTGCATTGGAGGTCTTGGAGTTCATACACAAAGGTCTTAGCATTAGAGATCATAGATTTGAAAGTGAGCACTCCCCACATTATGGTCTTCTTCATAACGAAGAGTTGACATTCATCTGTTACTAGCTTGATTGAATGTTTTGTCAAAAACTTGGTAACTCCATATTCTTCTATTTTAGTGAACATAGGCAAGACGTTCTCCCATTTGTGTTCCTTTTTCTCCCATGGTGAAACCTAGTTTTGAATCTTCACAATGAGGCTCTGCATCTCATCACATAATTTTTGGGAGTTCGTGATATACTTTTCTCCATCCTTAATTACTCCTTCAATCCAACTTTCAACAGCCTCTGCAATACTCTTAGCTCGTTGAACTTGATTCATTAGCTTCTTATTCTCTGGTGAAGTTGGATCAAAACTCTCTGTAGCATGGAATATAGAAAGTGCTCCAAAGCAACCGATGCTATCAATAAATTGAGCAAGGATGCTTATATGCCACCTAATCTCTCTCTTTTCCCACCCATAATTCTCTGACTTGGTGAGCATTTTCTTTGCAGATACCTGGAAGAAATGGTTATCTGAGTCTCTACTCATGTTTCCTAGCTCCACCTTAGTGACCTCAAAATCTTCTGTGCTAACTTCTTTGTCCTCTTCTTTGGGCTTGTATGAGGCAATCTCGACAACCCACCTTCTGGTCCCTTCGTCACTATCCAGTCGAGTAGTTGTTTTGAACCATTTTGACTTGGGGCCTTTATCTATGTACTTAATGACCATATCTTGAATTGGAATAGTTACGGGGATGGAACTCCATTTTCTGTTCACCAAAGTAGTCAGCCAGTTAGGAGTTGTGCTAGAACTAGTTGTTCCTACGGTCATTTTGGAGGGTGGTGTTATAGCTACGTTAACTGCATGGGAATCCAAGGCATTGGCAATGTCACTATCCAGATCTTCGACCTCAAATATCTGAGCTTCAAGAACCTTATCCTTCATCTCTATATCCTTAGCTTGATCCATCCTTCTCTGAGCAGCACTTTGTGATCAGGTATGTCTAGGAGTGGAGAAATCCAAAGCTGGATTAGACTTGTGCCTAACCTGAGGTGGATTTTTATCCTTACTTGCATGAACAAGCATAGAAGCATTATTAGAAAAACACTTTGGTGAATGCAGAATAATCTCACTATTTCTCGCAGCGTTAGACTTGATGCCTAATTTCACTTCTTTCTTTCTTTCAATCCATTCTACAGTTCACTCCAAAACCCTTTTTGTTCTCAGTTGTATATCATCCTCTTCTTTCTCATTCCAATTGATATAGGACACTTCAGTTTCTACTTGTGCTAAGTATCCAGGTTCAAACAATTCTAAATAATCTTCTTCAAGTCCATCTTTATCAAGCTTTACTTGCAATGAAATAACCTGCTCCAATACCATCCTCATGTTTCCCCTTTTGAACACATCGAGTTCATCATTACAATCCTATCAGAAATCCTCTAATTGTGGAATTGGGAGATGCAGCATTAGACCAAGACTTCGGGAGAAACCCTTGTTATCAAAACCTTTCCTTTTAGGGTATAGGGGAAAATTGAAGTTCTTCACGTCTGCCCCAATAGTCAAAGCATCCGACATTAAACTATAGGTTAGCATACCTAACTGAATGGGAAAATGGCCCTCCCATTTGTCCTTTTTTTGAGCCTTTTGAATCACAGTAGTGAGCTGCCTACATATTTCTGCTAAAACAAAACAATCTGAACAGAAATGAGGAAGCTTGAAGGGCTCTTCCACAAAACCGCCTATCCTTATATAACAAAAGCGAGTAAACTCGGTAAAGAAGTTGCCAAACCTTTTCACCAATGTCTGTGCATCCTCAGAAATTCTTTTGGTTTTCATATTCTTCAACTCATAGCACAAATCCCCTAGAAAGTCATTGTGTACTCTCCTAAAGTCTTGCAAGGCATTATCCTTCTGCAACATAGGGTAAAAATCATATATGGGAAGCTCCTCCTAAGTGGGCTGTCTGGGTATTCCAACTATCTCCTTAACACATGCCAAACAGTATATAAGATACAAAGACATGAAGAAAATCTGCATAAAATGCTTGGCCATACTCAACTGCTCCCTCATTGAATTAGCAATTAGCTCTGCCCAATCAAGGTATTGCTTCCCTTCTAAAACTAGCTGCACATAGCAATAAATCCATTCATCAAAAATGTAGGCCATCGCTGAGCCTCTAACTCGGTGCAATAGTAACATGACATCATGAATGTGAGGTAACATATGATTCTTATTGGGGTTCTTGGGCAATCTGGAACCACCCCTTTGAGGAACCTTCAACCAATATTTTGCTACTTTATTTTGGTGCTTGGTTCTATCTGAATTAAACTCGGTGATTGACTGGGTTGGAGAAAAATTTGAGAACTTGTAATCAGGTAACTTGAAAATAGAGGCAATTACTTCTCAGTTAATGGCAAGGAGAGTTTTTCCATTGTCTCTCCTAATGGTTTCGGAGGCTGGGTCATACCTAGCAGTACATTCCCGAACCAATTTTGAGCAAGGGATAGCTACGGGAAAAACAACTGCCTCTATGAGACCACTACTCAGAGCGTCCACTCCAAAAGAACCATCAATTCCCTTGAACACCCTTTCTTTTAAAACTTCATGATTTTCCCCTTTAAGGTCGATATCGCTGACTATGGGCTCTGTACATGCAAGACTGAAACATTCTCGAATAGGTGCAACGTGGACTTCATAACTCATAAATGACAAGCCTTATTTTCTTTCAGCAAACCTTACTATGAGAGAAGAAATGCAGGTAAAAATACTGGAGAGGACAAGAAATGGACTCACCTTCACAATTGAGAGCAACCAGACGACTACCAGTAAACAAACCTTCTATTGAAGAAAAATATCACTGCAACGACGAGGAACAAATTTTTAGAGAATAAATCTTTGCATACCTTATAGTGAGAGCAATAATACGGACCTGTTAAGTGCAATAATCCCAATCTTCAGTTTAAGTGTATTGAGCTTATGGATTGGACACCGCACGCATGCATTGAATGCATGGTGGTGTTTTTGAAGTAATCACCAGTTCCATAATGATTACTTGCTTTCAAAACTCCAACAATTGATGTCACCCAAGATATGGTTCACCTTCCTCATACTTGGCAATAAATGCACCATCAAATCTTTTGACTCACTGGACCCACCAAATTTGAATACACATGAACATCCTGAATAGACTTCATTGGGGTTCAAGTAGTTCAAGGTGTACATCACACCGAGGATAAATCTTTTGTGAAAATATTAACTATGTCATGTGTCACTGACCATTTGAACTATGCTGAACATATTGAACATACCTGAACCTCTTGAACTAGGTTCAAAGAGTTCAACACCTGAAAATAAATGACATAACACATCACCAAACGAGGTAAATAAAGAGCTGCTACAAAACACTTCAAAGAAAGTTAGTATGAAAAACCCCCAAGATACCTATAAACTCACAGAACCTAAATGAACCTAATGAACCTAGTTCAAAATGGTTCCATGTGTTCACAGAGTTCAACCAATTACCAAAACTCAACACTTTTGATTTACAAACAATTTTTTTTTGAAAAGACTAAGTACTTGAACCGAAGCATTGTAAGAAAAACAGGGACTCTGAGTGAAATTTTATAGGGTGATTTACTCTTTTCATGAAGGATAAATGACGTAGTAACATTGGCTCTGACAAGGGATTGTATTTTGCGAAGAAAAATCAAAGAACTCTAAATCTCTAGTTTCGCAAGACCAAAAATGAATAAGGGAACGAAGGAAGACCTACACCTAAATAGACACAAAACAAAACACCTAAACTACTATATACAGTAAATCCCAGTGATAGGTTTCATAATTTGTAGAACTATGCTGAACATATTGAACACACCTGAACCTCTTGAACTAGGTTCAAAGAGTTCACTGCCTAAAAAGAAATGACATAACACATCACCGAATGAGGCAAATAAAGAGCCGTTGCAAAACACTTCAAAGAAAGTTAGTATGAAAAACCCCCAAGATACGAAGGAAGACCTACACCTAAACAGACACAAAACAAAACACCTAAACTACTATATACAGTAAATCTTAGTCACAGGTTTCACAGTTTGTAGAGCTTGAGATCTTGCCCATTGTAAGTATAGGGCATAACCATTCCATGAGAGTAGTTGAGTCTAAAAGCATTTTGTCCCACCACTTCGCAGATCTTGAATGGGCCTTTCCATAATGAGTCAAATTTGCCGTGGGCACCCTTTAGTTCTTTCCTTTTATTCCATAACAATACTTCATCCCCTTTAAGGAAACCTCTTGGTCGAGCTCTCATGTCAAAAATCCTCTTCACTCTATTCTGATGCTCCGTAATTCTATGCACCAACATTTCTCTTTCTTCCTCCAACTTTATTAGATACATAACCCTCTTCTCTAGAGCAGTCTAGAAAAAACAATCCTCCACTACTGTCTGAAGCTTGGCTGCTGACAATTCCAGGGGTAAAGAAAGTTTCACACCAATCCCATACACAAGCTCAAAAGGTGCCATTCCGATGGCTCTTTTAGGCGTAGTTCTGTATGCCCATAAAAATTCATATACCTTCTTATGCCAATTTTGAGCATTTTCATCAACCAACTTCTTCATAATCACTATCAGGTTCTTATTGCTTGACTCTGCCAATCCATTACCTTCTGGAAAGTAATCAAAGGAATGCGAGAGAGAGAGATTTGATGTTCATAACAAAACATAGTGATTTCTTAAGACGAGAAGTACGGTGCATTATCGGCAACAATCTTTTGTGGGACCCCAAAATAGACCAGAATGTAATCCTTGAGAAAATTACACACAACCTATGAATTCGCCCTTTTAGTGGGAATGGCGTCCACCCACTTGGTAAAATAATCTATTGCTGTCAAAATGTACATGTGACCAGCACTTGAATGTGGATTCACTGGCCCAATGAAATCAATACCCCACTGTTTGAAAGGTTCAACTATTACTACAGGCCTCAAAGGCAGAGCGGCTAAATGTGGTTTCCCAGAGAAAAGTTGGCACTTTTCACACCCCTTAACATGAACATATGCATCCCGAAACATACTGGGCCAGTAAAAACAATTTCTTAAAATCTTAAAGGCGGTCACGAAGGAAGAGAAATGCCCACCGCAGGCTTCATTATGATAAACTTCCAGGAGCTTTTGCTATTGAGGCTTGTCCACACATCTTAGATAGGTACCATCCAAACCCTTTTTGTACAGGACATCCTGCCAAATAACATACTTAGCTGCTTTTAACTTAAGATTCCTTTCCTCCTTGGCTGACAAATGACTTGGGCAACTTCCATAAGTCAAATAGTAGGCTATATCAGAAAACCATGTATCCTGCAACCCAATAAATAGAGTTAGTGGTAATTCTTTTTCTGTTTCCATTCTATTTTCTTCTATTAACTTGCACAAGCATTGTCCTTTAACTATCTTTGTAGGATGAATGTCTAGATCATACTCTTGACTTTTTGTTACCCATGTCGCCCTTTTATTGAGTCTGACTTCCTGCTAAGTTAAAATACTCTTCACCGCTGAATTTGGAACAAAAACCACACAATGAGAGCGCAAAATGTAGTACCGAAATTGTTTGACTGCTTTAACCACATCAAAGGCTTGTTTCTTCGAGAGTGAATACATAAGCTCATTCTTTTTGAGAGGAACACTCATAAATGCAATGGGTGCCTCAATCCAATATTTATCTACCTATAAGAACATCCTTGACATTGTATGTCCTGAGGCGTGGCAGTATATAATGAAATCCTTTTTGAAATGAGGATTGATAAGAGTGGGAGCATTAGCATCTGAACTCTTGATTCTTTCAAAAGCTTCCTTGGCTTCTTCAATCCAATTGAAAGGATGCCTCTTGCTTAACAAGCTGATGATATGCTTGGTGGTTTCTACAAATTCAGGCACAAACCATCTTAGGAAATTCACTTGGTCGAAGAAAGACCTTACTCTAGTCCGGTTTGAAGGTAAACTAAGACGTTCAATTACATTGACCCTCTCAGGATCAATCTTGACCCCTTCTTTTGAAATGATATGTCCAAACAACTTACCTTCCATTACACAGAAAACTGACTTCTTTGGGTTCAAGGAGATTCCGTGCTCATGACAATGTTGCAGAACTATCCTTAGATCCTTGAGATGGTTCTTCCTCTCTTACATTGTCAAGTCGTCTAGGTAAACAATGACAATTCTATCACGGAAATCCTTAAAAGAAGAATCCATAGCCATCTAAAAGGTTTCTCCAACATTTATTAAACCAAAAGGCATATGATTATATGCGAATCTTCCCCATGGAGTGATGAAGGCTGTCTTGTGTTGTTCATTTTTTGCAATGCTAATCTGATTGTAACTAGAAAAATTGTCTAACATCAACATCATGTCTGATCCCGACACTATCTGTAGAATGTGATACATATTGGGCAAGGCGTAGTTGTCCTTAAGACTCGCCTGATTTAGATTACAAAAATCCATGCAAATATGAATTTCCCCATTCTTCTTCCTCACAGGCACAATATTGGCTACCCAGGTAGAGTGATGAATTGGATATATAATTCTTGCCTTAAGCATTTTTTCTACCTCTTTAAAAATTTCATCTGCCATCTTGGGGTTAAAAGTTCTCAATTTCTGTCTAAAAGGGGAAACACCAGGCTTCAATGGGATTTGGTGCTGAAAATGCCCATCCCTAAACTTCTTTAAATCATCATAGGACCAAGAAAAAACATTAATGTATTCCTTTAATAGCTCACTAAGAATTCGTCTTTCCTCAGAGGAGCAACATTTGGCAATTGTTACCACCTTAGGATTAGATTCATCACCCAGACTAATCTTTTCACAACTTCCTTTCCCGTCATCCTCAAGAGGTTTCTTGCCTGTGAACGCATAATTTCGGGTGAAAAATATCTCTGAACTCACTAGCCCATTCAGAATTTTGTTCCCTTTAAGTTGAATGAAATTGTTTTTAGAATCAACACCCAAATCTGGACTAAATTCCTTGCAACTATCTTCAGATCCTTCGAAATAAGATTGAGAAAAAGAACGAACACCCTCCAGGAAGTCTTTGATCTGCACATTTGAATCAAATACTTTCCAATGATCTACATTATCAGGAACACTAGGCCTATAGATCATTTCAATCCTATATGAGTCATCTTTAAAGTCCAGGTGTGGCAACAAAAGAGAAGCTGAAACTGCCAATGAATCTGCCCTAGTGTTCTAATCCCTTGGTATTGCTTCAATTGAAAAAGCATCAAAAACTCTATCTCATCCCAAACCCTATTTTTGTAATGTTTCAACCTATCATTCTTGACTGAATAAACATTTCTCACCTATCTGACAATCAGCTCCGCATCTCCTTTTACCTTGAGCAATTTAATACCCTTACACTTGGCTTCATTTAATCCTAACAGTAATGCCTCATACTCTACAGTGTTATTAGTATTCTTGAAATCCAATTTGAAAGAAAAACGAAAAATGTTACCATCTGGGGATAGCAAAACTACTCCAGCTCCATAGTTGGAATTGGCGCAACTTCCACCAAATTCCATCTGCCATAGTTCGCCATGCTTGTCAACTATCTTTTCAAGTTCTTTTTCACCAGGTGCAAGGATGAGATAGTTTCCACATTCACATTCTTGAAAAAGGATTTGGGCTTTGGGATTATCAGAGGGAAATACTATGTATTTATTTTACAGTTTAGGTTCAAGCTTGATTTTCTGTTTCCCAAGTGGAATGACGGCTTCTGACCAATCCATTTTAATTTCACCACCAAGTTCTTTATAGAAAGTTCTACAAAAGAGCATCCCATAACTTGCAGGAATATCAACCACCAAAATAGTCAATTTAACTCTTTTATCAGGACATGCGGCTAGCACTGCCTGAGCATCTTTTACCTGTCCAATAAGAGGGACCTGCTTCCTATCCATTGAATAACATCTCCCAAATGTCTTTGTGAGTGTTAATCCTAAGGACCTAGCAACATATGAAGGCATTATGTTATCTGATGCTCCTAAATATATTATACAATTTCTGAGCTTTTGGCCATTCAGGAGAAGGGATATGTAGAAAGATTCAGGTTTCAGAACCTCAATTTCAAGCCTATCTTCAACGTTATGAAAAGCATAGGGATTAACTAAGTCAGTTGAAGGGCATGGGACAGACGCAGGTTTTTCAGCAGTAAACAAATCACTATGCTCCACACATTCATGCGTAGAGGAGTCTGAGGAAGAATCTCCCTTTACATACTTGACCAATTTGTCTAGTTCCTTTGGATTTAGTTTCAAATATTCTATAGTGGAAAGTTGAACAGTCAAAGCTTTACAAAACTCAATTATGTCAAATGAGGAGGAAGGAGAAGAACTATTTTTACTTTCAAGATTCCTTTGTAGAATCTTAATCTTAGGGGTCCTTGCATGAGAAGTAAAACCATTACTTGTGGCATCCTTACCTTTGTAATTAGCTCCAGAAGAGCTCAAAAAACAAGCAAGTTGGGAGGTCCGCTGATTACTCGTAAGGATTGTACACGCAGGATCTTCAAGAGTTGCCAAAATATTACCACCTCTTTCTAAATCTGATTCATATTCAAGGTAGAATGATCTAGAGTTGCCAGGTACCTCTTGAATTTTTTCTGCTTCAGAGAACTCTCCTAGTTCATCCTTTGTGTTTTTCATTTGAACATGTCTTATCATATTTGGACAAGAACCTCCATCATGGTTTGTAGTAAGGTAAAAAGAGCACATAGCATCCTTCTTAGGGGGAGCCTCTATTTGCAATCTTTGCAAGGCAGCAGGCAACCGCAAAGACCATCCATAATTATACTGGTTTGGGATTTTTTTGCTTATATCTTGATAAGGTTGAGGGTAGGAAGCTCCAGGTTTTGGTATCTATCTCTTCAAAGCAATCATATCATTGACTAGCCTTTCAACAACTAGATCAATTGAAGAGGTGGAAGCTTGGGGTTGACCTTGATGTATTTGCACATTCTTTCTCCATTTCCTGGCTGTTATTAAATTATCTTCAAGTTCTATAGCTTCATTTTGTGCAGTCTCGAGATCAGCTGGCCTATTTCTCCTGAGGTGGAAACCAACATCGGGAGGCATGGAGTTTATGAAGAAACATTGTTGATTGTCAATGGTTGGTCTTTTAGCCTGGGGAATTTTATGGATAATCTTATTATACCTAGCTACATAGTCCCTCATTGGCTCATGAATTTATTTTTTGATTTGTGTGAGGTGAGCCAATAGCGAGTGTTCATCATCAGCACTCTTGAACCTTTTCTCAAAAGCAGTTTTCATTGTTTGTCAATCAGTTATAGATCCCGCTCGTAGATGACTAAACCAATCCATTGCTTCTTTAGTAAGAGTTTGAGCAAAAATCCTAACAACCACATCCTCAAATTGTACCACCAGTATCCTAGTGGCTACATTGAAAGAATTCAAGTGTTCCTCAACCGAGACTTTTCCATCTCCATTAAACCTAGGTAGAACATCCCTTTCTCCTTTTGGAAGAGGATTATGAGCTCCGAGGGCAAGAGGTTCAACTGAGGCACCCCATGGTTGGGCCATAATGATAACATGGCAAATGGTTACAAGGGGAGGAGCATGAACTCCAGTAAGCATTAGTGCCTGCTAGTGACTAGAAGAGGAAGGTACAGAAGTGATTCTGGTAGAAGAGGAAGGTCAAATTTTAGCATTTCTCTTGGGAGTAAAATTTGTGGCAAATGATAACCCCTGCAATTCTTCAAAATGACTATCAGTTACTCCCTCTCTCCTTTGTGATCTAGTGTAACGACAAGAATCTAGTGTTAACACCCCTAGGGTTCCTAAGATCTCTAAGAAAAACTTTCAACCTCAGCGATGTTCTTGAATTACAAAAATTTGTCTCAAACAAAGCAAAACTATGAATATTGCTGCTTATGAGTTCAGTTCTATCATGCCCATGGCATGCTAGTCTATTGAATGTTCGACTTATTTCTACTCAACAGAGTCGCCAAAAATCTGTTAGCGAACGGATTTGCCTTTATTATAAATGATTAATTTCAAACTCTGTCGCCTACCTCAAAGACAAAAGTTCATTTGAACAACTGGGTAAGTGTAATATACTACTTCCCTCTAAATTTTTTTATAGGTACAACTCTCTTTATTAGTTATTCGAAAAATAATCTAATTAATTTTTGACTGGTATGCTTTTAACCTGAAAGCACGTAAGGCTACCTACTTCATTCTTTTGATGAGAGGCTAATGATTTACACATATTTCAGAGAAAAATAAGCTTTCTAAATACTTCAACATGAGAAATAGAAGTGACTGAAACAAAGTTCAAAACACCAGTTTTACAGTTCATAAGAGAAGGAAAAAAAAGAGAGACAAAATCTCTTTTCAAACACACATCCTTTTAAAACTCATAGGAAGGAATCTCAGAAAAGAAATTATATTCTGTATTGAAAAGGTGATCACTGTCATCTGATTTGATCAACATACACAAAGATATGCCACGGTGCAGATTCAAAAACTCATAGGTTTTCTTTCTCCCAAAAAGTATGATTTTATATATATATATATACTATGTAACAAAGACACAATCAATATAAATATAAAACCCTTTTTCAATTCCAGATCTTCAAAGTTTGATGTCTTCCTTCGGCAAAACAGAACTTTCCAAAACACCTAGAAAATGAAGCAAAAACTAACCAAAATTCTAACTAAAATCTAACCCTTATTCAATCCATTTTGATCTAATTTATAGTCTTAGAACAGAGGAGGTCTCCCTTAAAACTCGACCTCCTCTAAATTAGTTATGAAACTAAGAGAGTATAATTGGGATAGATGATCCAAAGTCTTCTGCATAAACATGAAAAACACATGAAAATAAGGCCTTGATCAACACGTTATGCTGCTTTCCCATCATCACCTTCTTCTCCGCCTTCCTGGGCATCGTGGGTAGTTACAAGTTCTTAGATTATCGATTGGTTTGGGATCTTTATCGCATTGAGCTTTTCCTTTGCCACTTCCTTATTCCATATGTGCTTTACCATCTTTTCAGCATGTTTCGGTAACTGATCATTACCGATAAATGTCATGGATTCGATTCGAGCAACCCGTGTAATATCCTCAGGAGTGAAGTTGCCCTTGGCTTTGATTTTGTCCATGTATATCCTAAAAAACTTTAATCACATCCTGCTTGTTCAACCTGTAGATTCCCAACTGCCAATCATGGTTAGGATTAACCACTTTACTGTCATTCACTAAACTGCATTGGAGGTCTTGGAGTTCATACACAAAGGTCTTAGCATTGGAGATCACATATTTGAAAGTGAGCACTCGCCACATTATGGTTTTCTTAAGCACAAAGAGTTGACATTGATCTATTACTAACTTGATTGAAAGTTTTGTCAAAAACTTGGTTACTCCATATTCTTCTATTTTAGTGAACATAGGCAAGACATTCTCCTATTTGTGTTCCTCTTTCTGCCATGGTGAAACCTAGTTTTGAATCTTCGCAATGAGGCTCTGCATCTCATCACATAATTTTTGAGAGTCTGTGATATACTTTTCTCCGTCCTTAATTACTCCTTCAATCCATATTTCAATAGCCTCTACAATACTCTTAGCTTGTTGAACTTGACTCATTAGCTTCTTATTCTCTAGTGAAGTTGGATCAAAACTCTCTGTAGCATGGGATATAGGAAGTTCTTCGAAGAAACCAATGTTGTCAATAAATTGAGCAAGGATGCTTATATGCCGCCTAAGCTCTCTCTTTTCCCACCCATATTTCTCCGACCTGGTGAGCATTTTCTTTGCGGATACCTGGAAGAAATGGTTATCTGAGTCTCTACTCATGTTCCCTAGCCCCACCTTAGTGACCTCAAAATCTTCTGTGCTAACTTCTTTGTCCTCTTCTTTGGGCTTGTATGAGTTAATCTCGGCAACCCACCTTTCGGTCTCTTTGTCACTATCCAGTCGAGAAGTTGTTTTGAACCTTTTCGGCTTGGGGCCTTTCTTTGTGTACTTGATGACCATATCTTGAATTGGAATAGTTATGGGAATGCAACTCCATTTTTTGTTCACCGAAGTAGTCAGCCACTTAGGAGTTGCATTGGAACTAGTTGTTCCTACGGTCGTTTTGGAGGGTGGTTTTATAGCTACATTAACCGCATGGGAATCTAGGGCATTAGCAATGTCATTGTCCAGATCTTTGACCTCAAATATCTGAGCTTCAAGAACCTTATCGTTCATCTCTGTATCCTTAGCTTGATCCATCTTCTCTGAGCATTACTTTGTGACCAGGTATGTTGTGGAGTGGATAAATCCAAAGCTGGATTAGACTTGTGCCTAACCTGGGGCAGCTTTTTATCCTTACCTGCATGAACATGCATAGAAGCATTATTAGAAAAATGCTTTGGCGAATGCAGAATAATCTAACTATTTCTCACAAAGTTAGACTTGACGCCTAATTTCACTTCTTTCTTTCTTTCAATCGATTCTGCAGTTCTCTCCAAAACCCTTTTTGTTGTCAGTTGTATATCATCCTCTTCTTTCTCATTCCAATTGATACAAGACACTTCAGTTTCTGCTTGAGCTAAGTATCTAGGTTCAAACAATTCTAAATAATCTTCTTCAAGTTCATCTATATCAAGCTTTACCTGCAATGAAATAACCTGCTCCAATACCATCCTCATTTTTCCCCTTTTGAACACCTCGTGTTCATCATTGCAATCATCCCAAAAATCCTCTAATTGTGGAATTGGGAGATGTGGCATTAGACCAAGACTTCAGAAGAAACCCTTGTTATGAAAACCTTTCCTTTCATGGTATAGGGGAAAATTGAATTTTTTCAGGTCCGCCCCAATACTCAAAGTGTCCGACATTGAACTGCAGGTTAGCATACCTAACTGAATGGGAAAATGGCCCTCCCATTTTTCCTTGGGTTGAGCCTTTTTAATCATAGTAGTGAGTTGCCTACATATTTCTGCTAAAACAAAACAATCTAAATAGAAATGAGGAAGCTTGAAGGGCTCTTCCGTAAAACCGCCTATCCTTATATAACAGAAGCGAGGAAAATGGGTAAAGAAGCTGCCAAACCTTTTCACCAATTCTTGTGCATCCTCAAAAATTCTTTTTGTTTTCATATTCTTCAACTCATAGCACAAATCCCCCAAAAAGGCATTGTGTACTCTCCTAAAGTCTTGCAAGGCATTATCCTTCTGCAACATAGGGTAAAAATCATATATGGGAAGCTCCTCCTAAGTGGGTTGTTTGGGTATTCCAACTATCTCCTTAATGCATGCCAAATAATGTATAAGATACGAAGACATGAAGAAAATCTGCTTAAACTACTTGGCCATACTCAGCTACTCCCTCAGTGAATCAGCAATTAGCTTTGTCCAATCAAGGTATTGCTTCCCTTCTAAAACTAGCTACAGATAGCAATAACTCCATTTGTCAAAACTATAGGCCTTTGCTGAGACTCTAACACAGTGAAACAGTAACATGACATGATGAATGTGAGGCAACATATGATTCTTATTGGGGTTCTTGGGCAATCTAGAACCACCCCTTTGAGGAACCTTCAACAAATATTTTGCTACGTTATTTTGGTGCCCGATTCTGTTTGCATTAAACTTGGTGATTGACTGGGTGGGAGAAAAATTTGAGAACTGGTAATCAGGTAACTTGAAAATAGAGGCAATTACTTCTTGGTTAATGGCAAGGAGAGTTTCGCCATTGTCTCTCCTAATTGTTTCAGAGGCTGGGTCATACCTAGCAATATATTCTTGAACCAATTTTGGGCAAGGGATAGCTGGGGGATGAAAAACCGCCTCTATGAGACCACTTCTCAGAACCTCTACTCCAAAAGAACCATCAATTCCCTTGAACACCCTTTCTTTTAAACCTTCAAGATTTTCCCCTTTAAGGTCAATATCACTGACTATGAGCTCTATACATGCAAGACCAGAACATTCCCGAATAGTTGCAATGTGGACCTCATAACTCATAAATGACAAGCCTTATTTTCTTTCAGCAAACCTTACTATGAGAGAAGAAATGCATGTAAAAATACTGGAGAGGACAAGAAATGGACTCACCTTCACAATTGAGAGCAACCAGATGACTACTAGCAAACAAACCTTCTATTGAAGAAAAATATCAACGCAGCGACGAGGAACAAATTTTTAGAGAATAAATCTTCTCATACGTTATAGTGAGAGCAATAATATGACCTATTAAGTGCAATCATCCCAATCATTAGTTTAAGTGTATTGAGCTTATGGATTGGACACCGCACTGCATTGAATGCATGGCAGCATTTTTGAAGTAATCACAAGCTCCCATAATGATTACTTGCTTTCAAAACTCCAACAATTGACATCACCCAAGATATGGTTCACCTTCCTCATACTTGGCAATAAATGCACCATCAAATTTGTTGACTCACGGGACCCACCAAATTTGAATACACATGAATATCCTGAATAGACTTCATTGGAGTTCAAGTAGTTTAAGGTATACATCACATCGAGGAGAAATATTTTGTGAAATGATTAACTATGTCATGTGTCGCTGACCATTTGAACTATGTTGAACATATTGAACACATCTGAACCTCTTGAAGTAGGTTCAAAGATTTCAACACCTGAAAAGAATTGACATAACACATCACCGAATGAGGCAAATAAAGAGCCACTGCAAAACACTTCAAAGAGAGTTAGTATGAAAAACCCCCAAGATACCTATAAACTCGCAGAACCTAATTAAACCTAATGAACCAGGTTCAAAATGGTTCCATGTGTTCATAGAGTTCAACCAATTACCAAAACTCGACACTTTTGATTGACAAACAATTTTTATTTGAAAAGACTAAGGACTTGAACTGAGGCATTGTAAGAAAAACAAGGACTCTGAGTGAAATTTTATAAGGTGATTTACTCTTGTCATGAAGGATAAATGATGCAGTAACATTTTCTCTGACTGGGGATTGTATTTTGCGAAGAAAAATGCAAAGAACTCTAAATCTTTGTTTTCGCGTGACCAAAAATGAATAAGGGAACGAAGGAAGACCTACACCTAAACAGACACAAAAAAAAACACCTAAACTACTCTATACAGGGTGAACTCACAAAGTTGGTTCCCACTTTTTCCAACGAAGGAAATTGACGAAAGTGAAAAATTTTGTTTACGAGGGGTTCGAGCAAAGTGGGGGTGTTCGAACGGAATACCCTTTGGGGTTCAAGCGAAGACCCCACTTCGCTCGAACCCCATCTTTCGAGCGAAGCACCTTTAATGCTCTTTTATGTCATTTTTCAATTATAGCGTGGGGGTTCGATCAAACCCCCCTTCATTCGACCCCCCCTAAAACTAGGGGGTTCGCTCGAACCCCCCTTCGTTCGAACCCCTTTTTTAACACTTCTCTGAAAATTTCTACATTTTTTTGCAGATTTTTGGCCTTGAAACCTCTAGTTGAAGGCTCAAATGGAATGATCTTGACAACCCAAAATGTAATATTATAGTCCTCGAAGCAAGCTTTCCAATGAATATAATTTTATTACATATTGAGTTTATTATGAACTTGTTTTTTTAATTTTACCAAATATAGGTTTTTCACTGAACATGAACTTCTCTGTTCAACGCATTGGGAAAAATAGGAAACTAATTTTTAAAAAATCTAAAAAATATCTAAGCCTTGGGTATTGATGTCTTCTTTCTAACAAAAAAAATAAAATTGAATTTCGATATATATAGAATAAGTTATGTGTTCAAACGTAAACCTATGTCTGAATTATGACTAGTCAGACTTCAAAACTTAATAAAATGAAAAATATTGAAAATATCACTATCAAACCAACTACAACCCCTGGATATTGATGTTACAAACCAAAATTCGAAAGAATTGAGTTTTTATCATTTATAGAAAAAAATTTATGAGTTTCGGGAGACACATCACTCTTAAAAAATGTAGTTTGTCGTAAGAAACTACTTTTCGAGGGAGATGGAAAAATTAAAAACAAATCCTTCAAAAAAATTTGAAAAAAATATATACAGCATCTACAGACAAAATTCTACAAATCACTAATTTACATCATCTCCAAATTATTAATAGTTTAAAAGTTGTAGTTGTCGGAAGTTGAAGATTATTTTAAAATTGTTCATCTCAGTGTCAAAAGTGGCAAAAAAGTGGAAACCATTATTGTGAGTTCACCCTATAGTAAATCCCAGTCACAGGTTTCACAATTTTTAGAGCTTGAGATCTTGCCCATTGTAAGTATAAGGCATAACCATTCCATGAGAGTAGTTGAGTCTAAAAGCATTTTGTCCCACCACTTCATAGATCTTGAATGGGCCTTTCCATAATGAGTCAAATTTTCCATGGGCACCCTTTGGTTCTTTCCTTTTATCCCATAACAATACTTCATCCCCTTTAAGGAAACCTCTTAGTCAAGCTCTTATGTCAAAAATCCTCTTCACTCTATTCTGATGCTCCGTAATTCTATCCACCAACATTTCTCTTTCTTCTTCCAACTTTATTAGATATATAACCCTCTTCTCTAGAGCATTCTGGAAAAAAGAATCCTCCACTACTATCTGAAGCTTGGTTGATGACAATTCCAAGGGTAAAGAAAGTTTCGCACCGATCCCATACACAAGTTCAAAAGGTGCCATTCCGATGGCTCTTTTAGGCATAGTTCTATCTGCCCATAAAGCTTCATATACCTTCTTATGCCAGTTTCGAGCATTTTCATCAACCAACTTCTTCATAATCGCTATTAGGTTCTTGTTGCTTGACTCTGCCAATCCGTTACCTTTTGGAAAGTAATAAGAGGAATGCGAGAGAGAGATTTGATGTTCATAACAAAACATAGTGAGTTCTTTAGAGGAGAAGTAGGATGCATTATCGACAACAATCTTTTGTGGGACCCCAAAATGGACCAGAATGTAATCCTTGAGAAAATTACACACAACCTATGAATTCGCCCTTTTAGTGGGAATGGCATCCACCCACTAAGGAAAATAATTTGTTGCTGTCAAAATGCACATGTGACCAACACTTGAATGCGGATTCACTGGCCCAATGAAATCAATACCCCAATGTTTGAAAGGTTCATCTATTACTACAGGCGTCAAAGGCAGAGCGGCTAAATGTGGTTTCCCAGAGAAAAGTTGGCACTTTTCACACCCCTTAACATGAACATATGCATCCCGAAACATATCGGGCCAGTAAAAACAATTTCTTAAAATCTTAAAGGTGGTCATCGAGGAAGAGAAATGCCCACCACAGGCTTCATTATGATAAACTTCGAGGAGCTTTTTCTATTGAGGCTTGTCCACACATCTTAGATAGGTACCATCCAAACCCTTTTTGTACAGGACATCCTACCAAATAACATACTTAGCTACTTTTAACTTAAGATTCCTTTGCTCCTTGGCTAACAAATGACTTGGGCAACTTCCATAAGTCAAATAGTAGGCTACAGCAGAAAACGACGTATCTTGCAACCTAATAAATAGAGTTAGTGCTAATTGTTTTTCTGTTTCCATTCTATTTTCTGCTATTACCTTGCATAAGCCTTGTCCTTTAACTGTCTTTATAGGATGAATGTCTAGATCATACTCTTGAATTTTCATTACCCATGTTGCCCTTTTATTGAGTTCGACTTCCTACTGAGTTAAAATACTCTTCACTGCTAAATCTGGAACAAAAACCACACAATGAGAGTGCAAAATGTAGTACCGGAATTGTTTGACTACTTTAACCACATCAAAGGCTTGTTTCTCTGAGAGTGAATACTTAAGCTCATGCTTTTTGAGAGGAATACTCATAAATGCAATGGGTGCCTCAATCCAAGATTTATCTACCTATAACAACATCCCTGACATTGTATGTTCTGAGGCATGGTAGTATATAATGAAATACCTTTTGAAATGAGGATTGATAAGAGTGGGAACATTAGCAACCAAACTCTTGATTCTTTCAAAAGATTCCTTGGCTTCTTCAATCCAATTGAAAGGATGCCTCTTGCTTAACAAGCTGATGATATGCTTGGTGGTTTCTGCAAATTCAGGCACAAACTATCTTAGGAAATTCACATTGTCGAAGAAAGACCTTACTCCAGTCCGGTTTGAAGGTAAACTGAGATGTTGAATTACATTGACCCTCTCAGTATCAATCTTGACCCCTTCTTTTGAAATGATATGTCCCAACAACTTATCTTTGGGCACACAAAAAATTGACTTCATTGGGTTCAAGGGGATTCCGTGCTCACGACAACATTGCAGAACTGCCTTCAGATCCTTGAGATGGTTCTTCCTCTCTTTAGAAAACACTGTCAAGTTGTCTAGGTAAACAACGAGAATTCTATCACGAAAATCCTTAAAAGAAGAATCCATAGCCCTCTAAAAGGTTTCTCCAACATTTATTAAACCAATAGGCATTAAATTATATGTGAATGTTCCCAATGGAGTGATGAAGGCTATCTTGTGTTCATTTTTTGCAACGCTAATTTGATTGTAACCGAAAAAACCGTCTAACATTGATATCATTTCTGATCTCGACATTGTCTGTAGAATGTGATCCATATTGGGCAAGGCGTAGTTGTCCTTAAGACTCGCCTGATTCAGATTGTGAAAATCCATGCAAATCCGTATTTCTCCATTCTTCTACCTCATGGGCACAATATTGGCTACCCAGGTAGAGTAATGAATTGGATATATAATTCTTGCCTTAAGCATTTTTTCTACCTCTTTAAAAATTGCATCTGCCATCATGGGGTTAAAACTTCTCAATTTGTATCTGAAAGGGGAAACGCTAGGCTTCAACGGGATTTGGTGCTAAAAATGCCCATCCCTAAACTCCTTTAAATCATCATAGGACCAAGCAAAAACATCAATGTATTCCTTTAATAGCTCACTAAGAATTCGTATTTCCTCAGAGGAGCAACATTTGCCAATTGTTACCACCTTAGGATTAGATTCATCACCCAGATTAATCTTTTCACAACTTCCTTTCTCGTCATCCTCACGAGATTTCTTGCCTATGAACGCATCATTTTGGGTGAAAAATATCTTCGAAGTCACTAGCCCTTTCGGAATTTTTTTCCCTTTAAGCTGAATGAAATTGTTTTCAGAATCAGCACCCAAATCTGGACTAAATTCCTTGCAACTATCTTTAGATCCTTCGAAATAAGATTGAGAAAAAGAATGAATGCCCTCCAGGAAGTCTTTGATATGCACATCTAAATCAAATAATTGCCAATGATCTACATTATCGGAACATTATGCCTATAGATCATTTCAATCCTATATGAGTCATCTTTAAAGTTTGGGTGCGACAACAAAAGAGAAGCTAAAATTGCCAATGAATCTGTCCTAGTGTTCTGATCCCTTGGTATTGCTTCAATTGAAAAAGCATCAAAAAACTCTATCTCATCCCAAACCCTATTTTTGTAATGTTTCAACCTATCATTCTTGACTGAATAAACATTTCTCACCTGTCTGACAACTAGCTCCGCATCCCCTTTTATCTTGAGCAATTTAATAACCTTACACTTGGCTTCATTTAATCCTAACAGTAATGCCTCATACTCTGCAGTGTTATTAGTATTCTTGAAATCCAACTTGAAAGAAAAAGGAAAAATGTTACCATTCGGGGACATCAAAACTACTCCTTCTCCAGAGTCGGAATTGGCGCAACTTCCATCAAATTCCATCTGCCATAGTTTGCCATGCTTGTCAACTGTCTTTTCAAGTTCTTTTTCACCAGGTGCAAGGATGAGATAGTTTCCAAATTTTAATTCTTCAAAAAGGATTTGGGCTTTGGGATTATCAGAGGGAAAGACTATGTATTTATTTTTCAGTCCGGGTTCGAGCTTGATTTTCTATTTCCCAAGTGGAATGATGGCTTCTGACCAATCCATTTTAATTTCACCGCCAAGTTCTTTATAGAAAGTTCTACTCAAGAGCATACCATAACTTGCAGGAATATTAGCTACCAAAGTAGTCAATTTAACTCTTTTATGAGGACATGCGACTAGCACTGCCTGAGCATCTTTCACCTATCCAATAAGAGGGACCTGCTTCCCATCCATTGAATAACATCTCCCAAATGTCTTTGTGAGTGTTAATCCTAAGGACCTAGCAACAGATGAAGGCATTATGTTATCTGATGCTCCTAAATCTATTATACAATTGCTGAGCTTTTGTTCATTCAGGAGAAGGGACATGTAGAAAGAATCAGGTTTCAGAACCTCAATTTCAAGCCTATCTTCAGCATTATGAAAAGCACAGGGATTAACTAAGTCAGTGGAAGGGCATGGGACAGACGCAAGTTTTTCAATAGTAAACAAATCACTATGCTCCACACATTCATGCATAGAGAAGTTCGAGGAAGAATCTCCCTTTACATACTTGACCAGTTTTTCTAGTTCCTTCAGGTTCAGTTTCAAATATTTTGTAGTGGAAAGTTGAATAGTCGAAGCTTTACAAAACTCAATTATGTCAAATGAGGAGGAAGGAGAAGAACTATTTTTACTTTGAAGATTCCTTTGCAGAATCTTAACCTTAGGGGTCTTTGCATGCGAAGGAAAATCATTACTTGTGGGATCCGTACCTTTGTAATTAGCTCCAGAAGAGCTCACAAAAGGAGTAGGTTGGGAGGTCCACTGATTTCTCGTAAGGATTGCACATGCAGGATCTTCAAGAGTTGCCAAAATATTACCACCTCTTTTTGAATCTGATTCATATTCAAGGTAGAATGATCCAGAGTCGCCAGGTACCTCTTGAATTTTTTCTGCTTCAAAGAACTATCCTAGTTCATCCTTTGTGTTTTTTATTTGAACATGTCTTATCATATTCGGACAAGAACCTCCATCATGGTCTATAGTAAGGTAAAAAGAGCACATAGCATCCTTCTTAGGGGAAGCCTCTATTTGCAATCTTTGCGGGGTAGCAGGCAACTACAAAGACGGTCCATAATTATACTGGTTTGGGATTTTTTTGCATATATCTTGATAAGGTTGAGGGTAGGAAGCTCCATGTTTCAGTATCCGCCTCTTCAAAGCAATCATATCATTGACTAGCCTTTGAATAACTGGATCAATTGAAGAGGTAGAAGCTTAGGGCTGACCTTGATGTATTTGCACATCCTTTCTCCATTTCCTAACTATTATTAAATCATCTTCAAGCTCTATAGCTTCATTTTTTGCAGTCTCGAGATCGGCTGGCCTATTTCTCCTGAGTTGGAAACCATCATCGAGAGGCATGGAGTTTATGAAGAAACATTGTTGATTGTCAGCAGTTGGTCTTTTAGCTTGGGGAATTTTATGGATAATCTTATTATACCTGGCTACATAGTCCCTCATTGGCTCATGAATTTCTTTTTTCATTTGTTTGAGCTGACCCAGTAGCGAGTGTTCATCATCAACACTCTTGAACCTTTTCTCAAAAGCGGTTTTCATTGTTTGCCAATCAGTTATAGATCCCACTCGCAGATGACTAAACCAATCCACTGCCCCTTCAGTAAGAGTTTGAGAAAAAAGCCTAACAGCCACATCCTCAAATTGTACCACCAGTATCCTAGTGGCTACATTGAAAGAATTCAAGTGTTCCTCAACTGAAACTTTTCCATCTCCATTAAACCTAGGTAGAACATCCCTTTCTCCTTTTGGAAGAGGATTATGAGCTCCGAGGGCAAGAGGTCCAACTGCGGAACCCCATGGTTGGGCCATAATGAAAACATGGTAAATGGTTACAAGGGGAGGAGCTTGAACTCTAGTAAGCGTTAGTGCTTTCTAGTGACTAGAAGAGGAAGATACATAAGTGATTCTGGTAGGAGAGGAAGGTCTGCTTTTAGTGTTTCTCTTGGGAGTAAAATTTGTGGCAAATTATAACCCCTGCAATTCTTCAAAATGACTATCAGTTACTCCCTCTCTCCTTTGTGATCTAGTGTAAGGACAAGAATCTAGTGTTAACACCCCTAGGGTTCCTAAGATCTCTAAGAAAAACTTTCAACCTTAGCAATGTTCTTGAACTACGGAAATTTATCTCAAACAAAGAAAAACTGTGAATATTGCTGCTTATGAGTTCAATTCTATCATGGCCATGGCATGCTAGTCTATTGAATGTTTGACTTATTTCTCCCCAATAAAGTCACCAAAAATCTGTTAGTGAACGGATTTGCCTTTATTATAAATGATTAATTTCAAACTCTGTCGCCTACCTCAAAGACAAAAGTTCAATTGAACAGCTGGGTAAGTGTATTATACTACTTGCCTCTAAATTTTTTTATAGGTACAAGTCCCTTTATTAGTTATTCAGAGAATAATCTAATTAATTTTTGACTGGTATGCTTTTAACCTGAAAGCACGTAAGGCTGCCTACTTCATTCTTTTGATGAGAGGCTAATCATTTACACATATTTTAGAGAAAAATATGCTCTCTAGATACTTCAACATGAGAAATAGAATTGACTGAAACAAAGTTCAGAACACCAGTTTTACAGTTCATAAGAGAAGGAAAAAAAAGAGAGACAAAATCTCTTTTCAAACACACATCATTTTAAAACTCATAGGAAGGAATCTTAGGAAAGAAATAACATTCTGTATTGAAAAGGTGATCACTATCATCTGATTTGATCAACATACACAAAGATATGACACAGTGCAGATTCAAAAACTCACAGGTTTTCTTTCTCCCAAAAAGTATGATTCTTTATATATATATATATCCTATGTAACAAAGACACAATCAATATAAATATAAAACCCTTTTTCAGTTCCAGATCTTCAAAGCTTGATGTCTTCCTTCGGCAAAACAGAACTTTCCAAAACTCCTAGAAAATGAAGCAAAAACTAACCAAAATTCTAACTAAAATCTAACCCTTATTCAATCCATTTTGATCTAATTTATAGTCTTAGAACAAAAGAGGTCTCCCTGAAAACTCGACCTCCTCTAAATCAATTATGAAACTAACAGAGTATAATTAGGACAGATGTCTCGAAGTCTTTTGCATAAACATGAAAAACACATGAAAATAGGGCCTTGATCAACCCGTTATGCTGCTTTCCCATCATCACCTTCTTCTTCGCCTTCCTGGGCGTTGTGGGTAGTTGCAAGTTCTTGGATTATTGATTAGTTTAGGATCTTCATCACATTGAGCTTTGCCTTTGCCGCTTCCTTATTCCATCTATGGTTTACCATCTTTTCAACATGTTTCGGTAACTGATCGTTACCGATAAATGTCATGGATTCGATCTGAGCAACGCATGTTATATCCTCAGGAGTGAAGTTTCCCTTGGCTTTGATTTTCTCCATGTATATCCTAAAAACTTTAATCGCATCATGCATGTTCAGCCCACAGATTCCCAACTGCCAATCGTGGTTAGGATTAACCACTTTGTTGTCATTCACTAAACTACATTGGAGGTCTTGGAGTTCATACATAGAGGTCTTAGCATTGAAGATCATAGATTTGAAAGTGAGCACTCTCCACATTATGGTCTTCTTCAGCACGAAGAGTTGACATTCATCTGTTACTAGCTTGATTGAATGTTCTGTAAAAAACTTGGCAACTCCATATTCTTATATTTTAGTGAACATAAGCAAGACATTCTCCAATTTGTGTTCCTCTTTCTCCCATGGTGAAACCTGGTTTTGAATCTTCATAATGAGGCTCTACATCTCATCATATAATTTTTGGGAGTTCGTGATATACTTTTCTTCGTCCTTAATTACTCCTTCAATCCATCTTTCAACAGCCTCTACAATACTCTTAGCTCATTGAACTTGAGTCATTATCTTCTTATTCTTCGGTGAAGTTGGATCAAAACTTTCTGTAGCATGGGATATAGGAAGTGCTCTGAAGCAACCGATGCTATCAATAAATTGAGCAAGGATGCTTATATTCCACTTAAGCTCTCTCTTTTTCCGCCCATCTTTCTCCTACCTGGTGAGCATTTTCTTTGCGGATACCTAGAAAAATGGTTATCTGAGTCTCTACTCATGTTTCCTAGCTCCACCTTAGTGACCTCAAAATCTTCTGCGCTAACTTGTTTGTCCTCTTCTTTGATCTTGTATGAGGCAATCTCGACAACCCACCTTCTGGTCTCTTTGTCACTATCCAGTCGAGTAGTTGTTTTGAACCTTTTCGGCTTGGGGCCTTTCCTTGTGTACTTAACGACCATATCTTGAATTGGAATAGTTATGGGAATGGAACTCCATTTTCTATTCACCAAAGTAGTCAGCCACTTAGGAGTTGCACTAGAACTAGTTGTTCCTATGGTAGTTTGGAGGGTGGTGTTATAGCTATGGTAACCACATGGGAATCTAGGGAATTAGCAATGTCACTGTCCAAATCTTTGACCTCGAATAGCTGAGCTTCAAGAACCTTATCCTTCATCTCTATATCCTTAGCTTGATCCATCCTTCTCTGAGCAGTACTTCATGACCAGGTATGTCGAGGAGTGGAGAAATCCAAAGCTGGATTAGACTTGTGCCTAAACTGAGGTCATTTTTTATCCTTACCTGCATGAACAGGCATAGAAACATTATTAGAAAAACACTTTGGCGAATGCAGAATAATTTCACTATTTCTTGCAACGTTAGACTTGACGCCTAATTTCACAACTTTCTTTCTTTCAATCCATTCTGTGGTTCTCTCCAAAACCCTTTTTGTTCTCAGCTGTATATCATCCTCTTCTTTCTCATTCCAATTGATACAGGACACTTCAGTTTCCACTTGAGCTAAGTATCCAAGTTCAAACAATTCTAAATAATCTTCTTCAAGTGCATCTATATCAAGCTTTACTTGCAATGAAATAACCTTCTCTAATACCATCCTCATGTTTCGCCTTTTGAACACCTTGAGTTCATCATTGCAATCCTCCTAGAAATCCACTAATTATGGAATTGGGAGATGTGGCATTAGACCAAGACTTCGGGAGAAACCCTTGTTATCAAAACCTTTCCTTTCATGGTACAGGAGAAAATTGAAGTTCTTCATGTCCGCCCCAATACTCAAAGAGTCCGACATTGAATTGCAAGTTAGGATACCTAACTGAATGGGAAAATGGACCTCCCATTTGTCCCTAGGTTGAGCCTTTTTAATCATAGTAGTGAGCCACCTACATATTTCTGCTAAAACAAAACAATCTGAACAGAAATGAGGAAGCTTGAAGGGCTCTTCCTCAAAACCGCCTATCCTTATATAACAGAAGCGAGAAAACTGGGTAAAGAAGTTGCCAAACCATTTTACCAATACTTGTGCATCCTCAGAAATTCTTTTGGTTTTCATATTCTTCAACTCATAGCACAAATCCCCCAGAAAGGCATTGTGTACCCTCCTAAAGTCTTGCAAGGCATTATCCTTCTACAACATAGTGTAAAAATCATATACGAGAACCTCCTCTTAAGTGGGCTGTCTGGGTATTCCAACTATCTCCTTAACACACACCAAACAGTATATAAGATATGAAGACATGAAGAAATTCTGATTAAACTACTTGGCCATACTCAGCTGCTCCCTCATTGAATCAATAATTAGCTCTGCCCAATCAAGGTATTATTTCCCTTCTAAAACTAGCTGCACATAGCAATAAATCCATTCATCGAAACTATAGGCCTCCCCTGAGCCTCTAACTCGGTGCAATAGTATTATGACATCATGAATGTGAGGCAACATATGATTCTTATTGGGGTTCTTGGGCAATCTGGAACCACCCCTTTGAAGAACTTTCAACCAATATTTTGCTACGTTATTTCGGTGCCCAGTTCTGTCTACGTTAAACTCAGTGATTGACTAGGCGAGAGAAAAATTTGAGAACTGGTAATTAGGTAACTTGAAAAGAGAGGCAATTACTTCTCGGTTAATGGTAAGGAGAGTTTCGCCATTGTCTCTCCTAATGGTTTTGGAGGCTGGGTCATACTTAGCAATACATTCCTGAACCAATTCCGGGCAAGGGATAGCTGGGGGAAAAGCAACCGCCTTTATGAGACCACTTCTCAGAAGCTCCACTCCAAAAGAACCATCAATTCCCTTGAACACCCTTTCTTTTAAAACTTCAAGATTTTCCCCTTTAAGGTCAGTATCGCTGACTATGGGCTCTGAACATGCAAGACTAAAAACACTCCTGAACAGGTGCAGCGTGGACTTCATAACTCATAAATGACAAGCCTTATTTTCTTTTAGCAAACCTTACTACGAGAGAAGAAATACAAGTAAAAATACTGGAGAGGAAAAGAAATGGACTCACCTTCACAATTGAGAGCAAGCAGACAACTACGAGCAAACAACCCTTCTATCGAAGAAAAATATCACCACAGCAACGAGGAACAAATTTTCAGAGAACAAATATTCTCATACCTTACAATGAGAGCAATAATACAGACCTGTTGAGTGCAATAATCCCAATTGTCAATTTAAGTGTATTGAGCTTATGGATTGGACACTGCACGCATGCATTGAATGCATGGCAGCATTTTTGAAGTAATCACCAGTTCCTATAATGATTACTTTCTTTCAAAACTCCAACAATTGATGTCACCCAAGATATGGTTCGCCTTCCTCATACTTGGCAATAAATGCACCATCAAATCTTTTAACTCACGGGACCCACCAAATTTGAATACACATGAACATCCTGAACATACTTCATTGGGGTTCAAGTAGTTCAAGGTGTACATGGCACCGACGAGAAATCTTTTGTGAAATGATTAACTATGTCATGTGTCGCTGACCGTTTGAACTGTGCTGAACATATTGAACACATCTGAACCTCTTGAACTAGGTTCAAAGAGTTCAACACCTGAAAAGAAATGACATAACACATCACTAAATGAGGCAAATAAAGAGTCGCTGCAAAACACTTCAAAGAAAGTTAATATGAAAAACCCTTAAGATACCTATAAACCCACAGAACCTAAATGAACCTAATGACCCCGGTTCAAAATGGTTCCATGTGTTCACAGAGTTCAATCAATTACTAAAACTTGACACTTTTGATTTACAAACAATTTTTATTTGAAAAGACTAAGGACTTGAACCGAGGCATTGTAAGAAAAACAAGGACTCCAATTGAAATTTTATAGGGTGATTTACTCTTGTCATGAAGGATAAATGACGCAGTAACATAACCCTAATCCACTATTTTGATTTCATATCATTGCTAGAATAGTTTTCCTTTGATCCATTTCTTGAACTATAATAAATGTAGCTTTAGTTCATTTCTGAATCTAATAGGTTGGTTTTCTCTTTAAAAGGTGGAATGACCAAGAAAAAAGGTTAAAAGATGAATTGACAAACCGTATGGTTGAGTGGTTTGGAAATGACACCTTTGACAAAACCAAGCTCCTTGAAAAAGATGGCACATATCTAAAGTATGTGAGGGACCAATACATGACCCATTTAGAGAAGAACGTAAAGTACGAGCATCCCCCCATGATTTGAGAGAGGGAGTGGAAGGACTTGATTTTGGATGCCAATGAGAGAATTGAAAGGAAAAAGGAAATACACCACCAGATGCTAAAATAAGGTATGTGATACTATTAAGAATGTAATTATGTACTCATTAATTACTCTTTATATTTATATAATCTAACATATTTCAAACTTTTCATAGATTGAGTGACACATCAAAGGGAACCAAGGCAAGACAAGAAAAGCACAGGCAACACAAAATCAGCTTTGGTGGTTATATGAAACTTGCCGCACAAATTGTAAGTATCTGTAAATGAAATATCACATCAAAATATTTATAAATTGCAAATGATTTGTTTTGATCAAACAATGCAAGCAAATTTCATGATACCAAGAAAAAAGTTAGGGCTCTGAATTCAATAGAGCTCCCATAGAAGATGACAAGAGAATTGCCTACTAGCAAGGCTATACAGCCGTGGCTGATCAACAACAAGAATTGAGTGGGCAAACACAAGATTCTGGTTTCATTTGTCACATAGGTAAATAAGATAAATGAAAATTGTTTGAAATTGAATACTTTACCTGCAATAATCTAATTGATGTTGAGTTCCAACATTAAGTGACTATATTTGTTTTAAATAAGCAATCAATGATAACAATGTGCATGACATTGGAATGCAGCCTGCTAATCGTGAAACACCACCTACACATGAAGGTCCAGATGTGCATCCCAGTAGTGGAGGTATACATTTTCTATTCAAATTTATTCATGTAATTATTAATACAATTAAACATCTTAATTTGTAATTAGAGTAATAATTAACCTAACCTTTTTTGTTAATATTTTAGAGCATGTAGTCGGTGGTGACCAAGTGGAGCATGATCCGGGTACACAACATCAGGAACGTGATGTTCCCCAATCAGGTAAAGAGGAACACTGTTATTCCTTTAAACAAATTTAATTGCAATTGGTGTTCAACATTAATGTAACCTTTAGTATTTCAACTCCAGAGGATCTAGAGGGTGTTCAAAATGTTGAGGTTGAGGCTAGACAAAATGATGTGGCCCCATGAGGTAAAGAGTGCAACAATTATGTTCTCTAAATTAATGAAATACTTGTAACAATAATAAAAAGTTTTTTGAATTTAAACCATTTCTTTGTTATTCAAGAGGACCCCCCTTTGCTTAAGTGTCCTCATCCTTAGTATAGGACTAGGCATACATCGAGATCACAACCAGAGGGTAGAACAACTGAAGAGGGGGGATATGATGAAGAAAAAGATGTTCCACTTAATCTTTTCATAGCTTCAAAGAAAAAACAAAAAAAAAATGATTGTAATCTACCTTATTTGACAATGACTGACTTTTATGTGTTAATGAATGTAATTACGTGCTAATGAATGGTTATGAATGATATGTGTTAATTAATATTGATGAATGTTGCGTGTTAATTAATGTTAATCAATGTTATGTGTTAATGAACATTATGTCATATTAATGAATGAATGTTATATTTTATTAATGGTAGAAAGAAAGAATGAATAAATGTTAGATGTTAATAGGGAATTTAGAGTGATATTAGGGGGGGGGAGGGGCCAAATGAGCTTCCACCTTCATGTGGTTGGCCCTGTTAAGTAGATAATATTAAACTATTCTCGAAACCAAGAGAAGATCAATAAGATAACACGCTTTTCAATATTTCATTATGTTGTACAGTTAATCTTATTGAATAATGCATACTGAATCTTAATTGCAGGGTCCAACAGAGCCAACACGAACAACAACACCACAAGTTGCTGGGTATAAAGAACTCCCATATTGTCTTCTATGTACACTAACAATATGAGTTGCTTCTAGTGTTGATATCCATGATAAGGCTGTAAAAGTTATGAATATGCATCATCCTTGTAAGTTTTTTTATTACTTGACATTTTCTTTAGAATTTTTAAATTTTCCCTATCATTTTAAGTCTAACCACTTTTATATGGAATTTATTGTTCTAGTTTTTATTACTTGACTCCATGGTTTCTTCGTGTGAGGATTATTATGACTATATGTTGCTATTACTTGATGATTCATATGGACTATTATTTAGGCATTATCCTTATCATTGCTGTATGATCTGCATGGTTTCTATCTTATATTTGTCAACCAATCTTAGATTTTCCCTTGATGATCATTTATTTTCTTGCTCTTTGTATTCCCCATAATTTAAGTCTTTCTCATACTATTTTTTATACGCTTTCTTATTGCCTAGACTAATGCATAAAGTTCTATCATAAGCTAGATAGTCTCTCATTGTTGAAAATAAAACCTTTGAATAGTAGCATACTATTTTACCATCTTATAACAAGATGGCTCCCATGACATTCTCAATAACATTTGTGTCAACTTCAATTAGCAAACAAAGAATTAGGTAAGGTCAACATTGGAGAATTATGATGCAGAGCATGGAAATTATATTGTCAAACGTAATTGACAATATTTAGAGCATGATTCTGCTAGCTTGTTGGACAAACCTACTTTAACAACTACTTAGTTAGAACTAATGATTCAACCCTCTTCTTAAATAAACCAAAAATTGAATTGATCTGGCTAGCATTGCATTCTTATGAGTATGCCTTTAACTGCTAAGTGTCTAATATGTTTTGAACATGCCTACTCCATGGGTGTTTTATATGTACACTTCCCTTGTGTATACCTTGTTCTTGCACCATGTCTATCATATGTCTGGCATATGTGCTTTATATAGTATGTGTATTTGTGTTACTTCATGAATTAGATGTTTTCAGATGTCTATTCCATGAATACCTCTCTCTTGTATGCTTCATGATTGATGTGTCTTCAACATGTCCACTCCATGAGAACCTTTCTCATATATGCTTGTACCTTATGTGTATTTATTTATTACTTCATGGTTTACATGTATGATTCATGCCTTGCATGTATTCATATGTATGGTTTGTGCTTTACATAGCTCCTTCATATCTTATGAGAATTACTTCATGCCTTGCATATATTCATGTATGTTGATTCTTTGCTTACATGTATCCATTATCTTATGCCTTATGTGGATACTTCACATCTTATGGTATTTATGTGTACTTTATGCTACGTGTATGCTACATGCCTTAAGTGAACTCATGCCTACACTTAATGCTTTACATGTATTTGTGCCTTATGTGTACACCCTATGTTTTGCATGAATGCTTCTTGCCCCAAGTTTGTTCACGTGTATGCTCTATATGTATTCTTTATGTTTTATGTGCATACTTCATGCTTTAAGTGCATCCATGTGAATATATGTATCTTATAAAGCATGGGATGTTCATTGTAACACTTGCATGTATTCATATATATGGTTTGTACTTTACATAGCTCCTTCATGCCTTATGAGCATTACTTCATGCCTTGCATATTCATGATGCTAATTATTTGCTTACATATATCCATTATCTTATGCCATATGTGCACACTTAACATGTTATGGTATTTATGTATACTTTATGCTATGTTTATGCACATCTAATGATATTTATGTATACTTTATGCTATGTGTATGTTGCATGCCTTAAGTGAATTCATACATATTTACATGTATTTGTGCCTTATGTGTACACTCTATGTTTTGCATGAATGCTTCTTGCCCCAAGTATATTCATGTGTATGCTATATATGTATTCTTTATGTTTTATGTGCATACTTCATGCTTTAAGTGCATCCATTTGCCTCATGTATATTTCTCTTAAAGTATGATTTATACGTGTACTTTTTCATATATGCATTTTACCTTAGGGGGTATTTGTGTGTATTACTTCATGTCTTGCATGGATGCTTCATGCTCCTGCCTTGCATGTAACAATATGTATGTTTCATGAATTAAGAGAATTCATGCTCTACATATATTCAAGTGTATGCTTTATGACTTCAGTGGATTTATCCATATGTCTCATGCTTTATGTATGATTCCTTCTTTATGCGTTAAGTATATTCACAAGTATGCTTCATGATTTAAGTATTCATTGTATGCTTCATAATTCAAGAGTATTCATTTGTATGCTTCATGATTTAAGTGTTCATTGTATGCTTCATGCTTCAAGGTATTCATTTAATGTATGTCTTATGACTCATGTGTATTCATTTGTACTCCTCATGTTTCAAGTGTATTCTTCATGCTCCATGCACAACATGTGTGCTTAAGTGAATTCATGGACACTCTACATGTTACAATGAACATCCCATTCTTTATAAGATACACATTTTCACATGTATGATCCTTATTCAAATTATGGCTTAAATATATTCATGTATTTATGGAACCATCAATTCCTAAATTTGGTGGTATAGTTTATAGATTTTTGGAACCATCAATGAGGAAGACCTCATAAATTTGGTGCATCCATGGAAGTTGCCACATCTGATTTACTTAGATTGTCTTGTACCACTGCAAATGTGTATGTAGCATGTGGTGAAAGATAGATTTGATGATCTTGAAGATAATGCATACTTTTGGAGGGTGTTCAACAATACAGTAGATGATAAACCATGGGTCGATATTACTATAGGTCATAAGAATGGGTAGTGAAGTATTGCCAGAGTTGTATTTGGGAATTTGTGTGAATAAAAAGACACAGGTCTTCAAACAATCCATGGTCAAAGGGGTCTAGGCTTTGTATTTTGTATGACACATACTTGCTACCCTTTTGACAATGCAAAAATGAGATTTTGTGATCTTAGTTTATAACTTTATACCTATCGTATAATATGTTTTTCTTTATCCAAAAAAGGAACTTGTGAATTCTTAAACAAATCTGCTATGCTTGTCTTTCTAGCATTCAGTTAACATGCTGTTTTGAAACTCATCATTCAATCAACTTTTTTGTTCAGTTATAAAATAATTTTAACTCATACCATTTTTGAACATTGACATAGTTTGACTATGTAGTCAACCTTGCAACAAAATGGTCAGTTGGTTTATAATCGTCTTTAATGTAGTGCCATTGCATCTCAAGTTTACTATTATTGCTTTTTAGTTTCTTTTTACCTAAGATTTAAACTCTACACATTACATCTAAAGGGTACTCCTTTTCATATTTATGGGTGTGCTAATTTGTGTTTGCTTGCTTCACAATTAATAAGATTTCTGAAAGGACTTCAAATAATTTAATATCACTCTTTGAAGAATGAACTGCTATTTGTATCCAAGTTATTGGAGTACAAGTGAGGTGGAGAGTTCTTTATTAAGGAGTAAAAAGTTGGCATGTTCTAAAAAGTAGTGTCTAGATTTAGGAATGTGGTCTATTTGACTACTATGATGGAATGTGACTTATAAGAGAGCATCCAGTGTGCTTGACCATGAGTATTGGGATGTTGGAACTTCAATATGGCTCATGGTTTTGACTTAGTTTTGGATACCACTTGTTTTTTAGTTTCATTTTTTATACATTGGAGGCATGGGATAAAGGTTTGTAATCTCCTTTCATAGGTGCTCTTATGTTGTTGGATTATTGTCAAGTGAATAATTGATTGTATTGACATACACATCTTATTGTGATTAATACAAGCTTGGGTCTCTTTGTTGGTGGACTTTTTTTTTCTATAAGAGTATCTCCATGTATATATGGCATTTGTATGGTTGCAATTTTAATGTTTGCTTCTTCATTAATACATGGATCTTATTAGTTTAATTAGGTTAAATCACTATTTTGTTAATATTTACATTGTGTCATTTCCTTTGTTAATGCACCTCTACCACTTTAATGTTAAACTTTGAAAGCTTTTGTCTTCAATCTCATTTAGTCACTAGCCCTTCGTCAATGAAACTAGTGCTCTAGTATCAATAATAATTATCACCCTTTGTCCTCGTGAAATTCCTCTGACACGAAAATCATGATATCTAGGTGCCCTTGATAGTACTGCAAGTGTACCTCTTGGATGCTCACCTCCTTGGTCGTCATGCTCAGCCTCCACCAGGAATTATCAGGCTTGTTGACATATGCACACTCCAATGAGACATTGTAGGTGATTGAAGGTTTTGTCATTGATGGCAACCTTGCAATCCTATGGCATCGACAAGGTATTATACCGACAAGGCATTACACTGACAAGTTAGTGCACCGACATCAGTAGATCACACTCTACACTAGCACTCAGGACACTGGCACCGTCACAAAGAAAGGAAGTATACCGACACAGAGGCCGACAGGATTTTGTTATATTACATTTTTTTTATTATTGTAAAAAATTTGTAAGCTAACTTAGAAAATTGTAAAATGACTCTTATATATAAAAGTGATCATTGTAGACATTTTGTAGAGCAAGAGAGAGTGAAAAAGAAAAATATAAGGCAGACCTATTATGCGAAATATAGGTTGAAGGGTTTATGTAAGAAGTAGAGTAGCAACCGGTACTGGATCTCGCATTATAGATGCTATTGTAAAGCAATGCAAGATATTAGATTTGTATAATCCACATTGTAAGTCAGTGAGACTTCCCATTGAGTAGTGAGCTCTAGGCAGTTGGCCTTCCTGCATGTGCAGGCCCCTATTGTAAGTAATATTCTCTTATTGGCCAATGAGTGAATATTGTGGGTCACAAATCCCACTGAGGTTTTTCCCACACCGGGTTTCCTCATTAAATCCTTGTGTTATGATGTTCTTTTCATGTGGATGTTCTTAAATCTATTTATTACATTATTTCTTGCATACCGGTACACTGTTATAATATGTTCTGCATGTTTTAAGTTAATAAATTCTAATTACCGGTTAGATACTGATTCACCCCACCCCCCCTCTCAGTATCTATGGGATTCCTAACAATTGGTATCAAAGCCTAGTCCTCTATTTTCAGAAGCCTAACAGCTTGAGGAAGATCTTGACACCAGTAAAGATGGAAAATCTGATGAAGCAACTTGAAGGAGCTCTTTCAGACTATGATGCAGAAAAGTTGAAAAATATCAAACTAGAAGATGATTTAAGGGCATCTTAGGATATCATTTAGGCACTTCAAGAGAATCTTACTATTGCAAGAAATAAGAGAAGAGAACTTTGTGAAAAGTTGCAAAATGAGAATGATGAAAATGAATCACTTAATGATCAGATAAGCAAGCTGAAACAAGAGAAAATGACAACAAAGAATGAGATGCAAGATATGACTATGAGATTTTGCAAAGAGATTGAGGATAGGAAGAAGAATGAAGAAGAATTGACTAGAAGACTAAGTGATGCAACAAATAAGAACACAAGACTTAGCTATGAAAATGACATGTTGAAGATAGATCTGATGCACACTCAGAATGACTCCAATGAACTGATGAGACAAAAAGAAGTCTTAGAAAGAGAACTAGAAACTACAAATCAACATAAAGAAAAATTCAAGAAAAGCTCAGAGGAATTTGGCACCTTGCTGAAGAATCAAAAACCTAAAGGTGACACTTCTAGAATTGGCTTTGAATTTGGTGAAAGCTCCAGTACTGCAAATACTCAGAGCAAACTGGTAAGACAACCTAATGCTTATAAATTCAATGGGAAATGCTTTAACTGTAATAAGTATGGTCACAGAACAAATAAATGTAGATCTATAAATTATCAGAATATCAACACACCCACTAGTCAATGTTCAAAATGCAACAAAGTTGGTCACAACTCTGAAAACTATAGAATGAATGTGAGATGTTATGTTTGTGGAAGATTTGGACACCTATCTAATCAATGCAAAACACAAACCAGCATAGGTTATGGGAAAGTTATTTAGAAGAATAATGTGACTTTTTATGCATGCAGTAACAAGATTGGGCATATTGCAAAATTCTGTAGAAGTAAAGGATCACCGGTAGACAACAAAAGTTCTAGCTTGAAAGGCAAAGAAAAAGTTGAAGAGGTTAAGCAAGAATTCTCAAAATAATGGATTAGAAAAGCTAATCTAAATACTGGGAATACTCCTCCATCAGTAGAACCAATCAATGCTTCATCGATAGGACAGAGTGATGCTTCACCGGTAGGACAGAGCAGCGCTCCACCGACAGGAAGTTCTTCATCTAATTGAAGAAAGTTTCCTTGAGGGTTTGGCAATCTAATGACACATGTGCTATTATTCCCTCAGTTAGAGATAAGAAGTTGGAAATTACTTGTTACTGACAGACAATATTAAGTGAATACTTAACTGGCATGCATTTAATGTGGTAGATGGTGAAAAGATACTATAAATTTGAGGTTTTGGCTCCATTCCATTTCACCAAGATTTCAAACCTACGAAGAGCGCGAAGATTCCGAGCTAAGGCATTCCGAGCAAGAGGCAAGAACACTCCAAGAAATCATCCATCCTAAAGGCAGTAAAAGGTATTTTATCATGGCATCCACCTCTGCAATTGAATATATAGAAAACCCTACTATTGTCGAAGTGATAAAAAGACCTAGGCCCGTATTTCAATTAGTTCTCAAGGTAGCAAAGAAAGATGATACCTTAGGTGCTTTTTCTCAAATTCCTAAGGGAGTTGTTTATGCTGAAGACCCCAGAATTTACATTCACTGTAACATTGAGGAACTAGGAGATGAAGAGATTAAAACCATGTTTAAAACTGTGATATGTGATGAATCCGGCAATGTAAAAGATGAACACAAGATCATTGAAACCCTAGGATTTACAGAGATCCTTAGCATTCCTGAATTCCCCAAGGATGTGATTAGGATAGTCTTAAGCAGGGTACATGATGAATTTTTTTGGCTAGATGCAATCCACAAAATCTCTAAGGAAGCTGTGAAAGCTGTCACAGTGTTACCGACCATCAGTATAAGACCAGACAAAACTAAGAAGGTATCCAATGACCTAGTTACAAACCTAACTAGTGCCACATCCAATAAAAGGTCCTTAAGAGTAAATGATGTAACAGACATTAATGTGAGATTTATCAGCATGATATTAGGGTATAAATCTACTCATTCAAATAGACTTAATTCAGTTTCATGTTTATGCATTAAGAGTGCTTATGATATGGTCACAGATAATGCAAAGATTGATGTATGTGAGTGGTTAAAGGATGAATTAATTGACAACCTTGGAAAGATTAAGAAGGATAAGAAAGGAACTTTCAGGTTTGGAAATCTACTAGTATGTCTAATGCTACATATAACCAAACAAGTTCCCAGTATAGGCTACAAAGAACTTGGATATGATATACCGGTAGGAAAATAGTTAACAAAACTATTCAATAACATGGGAGAAGACAAGGAAAACAATATCCATGATTTCTTTCAAGCACTAAAGGCCAAAATGAAGAAAAGAATCAGGCTATCACAAAAGATTGTTGACAAATATAAAGATGAAATATGCTTTGTAATCAAGAAAGATGAGATTTGGATGGAAGCAATCATCCCTAGGACAGTTTGGGTAACATAGATGGGTTATGAAACAAATGATCATATAATTGAAACATATGCTAAAGCACTTCTGGAAGCCCCTAAAGAACCCAAGGAAGAAGTATTTGGTAGTGCAAAAACTATTGAAAGCCAAATACAATCTAAGAAAAGAGTGAAAAAGGTTGAGGTAGTTGTAAAAAAAGGTTCCAGACAAGCAAAGGCCATCAAAGAAGATGTGTTAAAACAAACCGGTATAACAGAGGATGAGTTAGTAGCTCCACAACTGGAAACTCACCTATCATAGGTAGGTACTTCTTCGGAGAGTGACATGCCTGCAACTTTCAAGAGAGTTGTAAGGAAAAGATATCCCTCACCAGCAACCACACCCTCACCAAGGAGGACAAGACAAAAACAACAAGCAGTGAGATTTTCGGTAAGAAAGGCTACACCAAAGAAGAAGAAATTGAAACCCAAAAAGAAGAAGAGGACAAACAAGGACTTGGCCCCTCTTGATATACTGTTAAATGAAATTACAGAGGAAGGAAAATTGAAGAATATAGAGAAAATATATGACACTTTAACAACTGATGAAAAAGAACAAGTTGAAAACAATGTTATATTGCATATGGGTATGTATAAGAAATTTTTGATGGAAGTAGTAAATGAAATTCTAGATGAACTATTTAAGAGACTGGAAGCAAGAAGACAAGCAGTAATAGAACTGGACAAGAAAATAAAGATTGAAAAGCTACTTGCTGTATATCCGGTGAATTCACCCAAAGAAATTGATGACCTAATTGCTCAAGCCAATCAGTCAGTATTTTCTACTACACATCGACACATTTCTTTAATGGTTGGAAGAGTTAATGAGGTGACTGAGGAGACAAAAAATGGATGGGATATATTCCTAGTTGAAAAAGAAAAATAGGAAAAATACAGGAACCCCAAACCTATAAAATTTTATCAGAAAGAAAGAGACAAGGGTAAAGGTAAAGTTGGTGGACCACCTAGTATCAAGGTCAAAGACAACTTACCCCCACCTCCTTTGATTACTCCACCAGTAAAAACAATAGCTACAAAAGATCAACCAACAATTGAAAGTATGGATGTAGAGGATGATAATCCTAATCCTGAAGTCTTATATACTATGGATGTTGATACTCAAAAGATCAACATTGTGGTAGACAAAGATACAACTGATAAGATTGAAATGGCTAGTGAGCCTCCGATAGCTGAGAAAACTGACAACACATAGGAGAAATTGACTGATGACAAGGTAGAAACTCAGACTCTGACTGAGACAATGCAACAAACAGAGAAACAAACAGAGCAAAAGGCTCCTGAACAGGAACAAGAACATAAGGAAACAGTGCCACTGGCATCTGGAGAAGTAGAAAAACCATTGCTTAGGGAAATGCAAACACAAACAGACCTACCAAAGGTCAATACAAGCTTGGTTACTTCCACTGGCGGTACTCAAAATGTTGGTTCATCATCAGGCTACAAAACAACTAATGTGATTGAGTTACTATTAGATTCAATAAAAAATATAACAGATTGCAGTTCACAAGCTTATAAGGCAATAGACGATACCATACCAATTTTGAAGGTAATTGCTCCTAACTGTAATATAGACAATAAAGATTCTTTAGGACAACTTGATACCTTGTGTAAATATATCATAGAAAACATTGAGAAAATAAAGGAAGAGATACTGAAGGATAAAGTAGAAATTGAAAAAGAGAAATTCTTTGATGAGCAAATAAAGAAGTGTAATAGAGATTTTGGCACACTTCTACTAGAACTGTGTAATTTATTGAAATAGTACAAAACTATGTACAAAGACACTTGTAAGACAAACCTTTTGACTATAGATATAGACAAGAAAATGAGCAAGGTACATGATGAAATTAATAAACTTGCAGATAATTTTGTCAACTCACCTGATACACTATCAGTTTTTGAACAGAAGATAACAAATTTTGAGGAAGATTTACTTAAATTTAAAAGAGAGAAAGAAAGAATAATGAATAAGGCAAAGCATCTAAGATTAAAACTGAGTCCAAGCTATCTAGCATCACTGCAGAAGGAAGTATCTAAGGCACTAATACAGGGATAGAAAACACCGACAGATCATTTGCAGCATCTCACCGGTACAATTAAGAGAACAAAGACAACAATAAGAGATAGTAAAAAGTTCATGGAGAGTATAAACTTGATCTTGGCAGATCTATTTCAAATTGTAACTACCCAGTTACAAGGTTGAAACTACAAACTCTACTGACATCTTGACAACCTTTGTCATTGATGCCAAAGGGGGAGTAGTGGGATGAGAAAATTCAACATCACAGGAATCATATGCTTAGGGGGAGCACACATTTTTTTTGTAACATTTTTTGGACTTCACATTTTTGGATACATTTTTGAAATTTCTCATGAGTGTTGCCATCAATGCCAAAGGGTGAGATTGTTGGCATATGCACACTCCAACGAGACATTGTAGGTGATTGAAGGTTTTATCATTGATGGCAACCTTGCAATCCTATGGCACTGACAAGGCATTATACCGGCAAGGCATTACACCGACAATTTAGTGCATCGGCATCAGCAGATCACACTCTACATCGGCACTTAGGACACCGACACCGACACAAAGAAAGGAACTATACCGGCACAGAGGCCGACAGTACTTTTGTTATATTACATTTTGTTTATTATTGTAAAAACTTTGTAAGCCAACTTGGAAAATTATAAAATGACTCTTATATATAAAAGAGATCATTGTAGACATTTTGTAGAGCAAGAGAGAGCAAAAAATAAAAATATAAGGCATACCTATTATGCGAAATATAGGTTGAAGGGTTTATGTAAGAAGCATAGTAGCAACTGGTACTGGATCTGACATTATAGATGCTATTGTAAAGCAGTACAAGATATTGGATTTGTATAATCCACATTGTAAGTCAGTGAGACTTCCCATTGAGTAGTGAGCTCTAGGCAGTTGGCCTTCCTGCATGTGCAGGCCCCTATTGTAAGTAATATTCTCTTATTGGCCAGTGAGTGAATATTATGGGTCACAAATCCCACTGAGGTTTTTCCCACACCAGGTTTCCTCATTAAATCCTTGTGTTATGGTGTGCTTTTCATGTGGATGTTCTTAATTCTGTTTATTACATTATTTCTTGCATACCGATACATTGTTATAATATGTTATGCATGTTTTAAGTTAAGAAATTCTAATTACCAGTTAGATATTGATTCACCCCCCCATCTCAATATCTGTGGGATTCCTAACAAGGCTTAGGCTCATCATCCTCTATATCCTGATTGGAGACCACCTCTATGTAGTGCATTTGTCCCTTTCCCAAACACCTATTTCTAGGTTGCCATATCTCTTTGCATGTGAAACATAGTTTTTTTCTTCAGAGTTCAGTCTTAGATACCTCAATTTGGTTTGGCTTGGGGGGTAATGCATTAGGTGGAGGCATACTTTTCTAATGAAACATTTTTGGCACAATAGTAGGTGCCTTCTTGGAATAGAATTTATCCTTAGCCATTGAATCTTGCAAGTTTAGAGCTTCCTTGATGGATTCTTGCAATGTACTTGGATCAAATGCGCTTACCAATCCTTTGAGGGGTTCAGATAGGCCCTCTACAAAAATAACTATGAGCCTCCTTTTATCATGTCTGGAACCATCATCAAAAGCTTATGGAATTCTACTACATAGTTTTCCACTATGCCCTCTTGATTCAGTTGTGCTAGCTTTTTTAAATGAATTTCTCTATCCTTTCTATTGAATCACTTTATCAATGTCTCACTGAAATCTTCTAAGGTAGTGATTGAATCTTTCCCTTGGGCCATTATGCCATGATACCGCCATTTGTGAGTCATCCCCTCAAGATGCAAGTTGGAAAACTTGATGGCCTCTTATTCAAACTTAGGATTGAAAAGGAAACATGCGTCCAATTTTTGCAACCAAGCTCTTGCTGAAGAGATATCAGATATAGTAAAGGTGGGAATGGTGATCTTTCCAAAGCAACATTGAATGTCCTTTTGGGGCTTCTCATCACATCTTCTCCTCCTATGCCTATTCCTTGTCTTCATCTCATAGTATTTTGTAAAGGAAGTGTCTCTTCATATGGAAGCACTTAGGGCATTGTATTTATCATGAAGTCTTGTCATTTCATCTCCCTGATTAGGTTTCTCTTCTTCCATTGGTGTTGTCCCTTCCTTTTCTAGAAAATTAGCTTTAAAGGCTCTTGTATTTGGGTTAGCTAATTCCCTATTAGCACCAGAGCTACTCCCTTTGATCCCATTTTTAATAGGTTTACCAGTACTTAGTGGTTGATATAGTCCTCTTAGGAGTTGGACCATCTCAACCATGGTGCCCCTCATATTAGCTTGAAACTAGTACCTCTCATATGCATATTATTTATTTATTTTTTAAAATATCTGTTAGAATTTCGACAACAACACAACTTTGCACTGACGGCCAAACTATCAGACCAACAACATCCTTTTTGGTGCAAAGTTTTTGGCAGCCATCAAAATTGCAACGCCAATTGAAGAAACATCTGACGAGGATGTTGTATGTCCCACGATAATTTCTTGTTGGATGGTCATCGATGCATATTCATGGTGAGTGTTAGAATTCCAACGTCCATCTGACAATATTTTTGGCCGGAGGAGCAATCATGGCCATCATCGAAAGAGTTCACGATGTCGTCGGAATTCTGACGTTAGATGGCATCATTGGAATATCTGATGATGAGTTTTCAATGACTTCATTTATCGGTAGTCCAACAAAAAGTAGTCAAAATTCCGACGATAGGCCGTCAAAAATCAGCCCCAAATTTACTTGTGAGGTTTATGCTACTGATCCAAATCAATACCCTTCCTATGTTGTTAGTATAAGTGATATCCATTTAAGGTCAGGAAAAACTCTTCCTGCACCTTCACCTCCAGTTATAACAAAAATATCCAATGAAGGCCATATCCACCAAAGTGTCACAACTTCACCGATTCCATTAAGGATAGAACAACAAAAACCAAGCAATACACCTCCATCTTCTCTAATATTGGAGGAAGAACCTACCAAGAAAAAAGAAGAACCCATGTTTGATATTGTGGATCAGTTAAAGAATGTATATGTCAAAACTCATTTTTTTCAAGCAATAAAGGATGTTCCAATATATGGAAAGGTAGTTAAAGAAGCTTGTTTGAAAAAGCCAGAGAGAAAGAAGAAAGATCCACACACGGTCCATGTTGGAGGCCAACTAGCAGACCTTATGTTAGGGAAATTTTGTGTCCCTAAGTATTCAGACCCAAGAAGTCCTCTTGTAGCAATAGTCATTAATGGAGTTCAAGTTTAGAATGCTCTTATTGACCTTGGGGAAACTATAAATGTTATGACAAAAGATGTGATTTAGAAACTTAGCATCACTAACTTGAGGACTACAACTACTATCCTACAACTTGCAGATAGTTCTACTATCACACCAGATGGTATGGTGGAAGACCTTGTAGTAACAGTGAATTCCTAGGAATATCCAGCTGACTTTGTCATCTACTCACCTAAAGAAACTTTAGGAAGCTATCCTATTATCTTGGGTAGACCCTAGTTAGCTACAATGAATGATTTCAAAGGATGTAGGTCAAGGGAAATGACCATTTCTAATGAGACAAAAACTAAAACACTTACATTATATTCATCCACCCAACTTCAACTTGAGGACGGGTACTTAGTTTGGCTAGATATAGAAGAATAATTTGATAAAGTCAATACAATAAAACAATTGATGATGATAAGAAGGGACCCCTTCTTGCAACTTCAAGAAGAAGAGGAAGATGTTCTCTCTAATATTTTGCAAAATCAATATGGAATCCCTAATCAAACTGGTGACTGTAATGTATAAAATGTATGTTCTCTACAACCATTACTGTCAGCCTCTTCTGCAAAATCTCTTGTAGCTATCGATTTACTGCATACATTGTTTCCGCATAAGTAACAATTCCACATTTTCCTACAACATCTATAATAGAGCTAGTCAAGCAAGTTGAAGTGGCCCCATAAAAATGGTTGAATGTCAGTAGTCAAGTTACTCAAGAACAAACTATATATTTAACAAGAATGTTACAGTCCTGGATAAAGAAGCATTTTCTTGGGACTATACAAATATGAAAGGGTTGCATCCTAAATTGTGCACACATCGAATCTAAATTACAGAAGATTGTAAACCAATAAGGCAATGTCCTCAAAGAAGAATCAATCCTGCATTAAGGGTAATAGTTTAGCAAGAATTGCAGAAGTTACTCAATGCAGGATTTATATATCCCATCTTTGACAGTGAATGTATATCACCTCTAGTTATTGTTCCTAAGAAAAATGGAAAGTTGAGAGTTTGTGTAGATTATAGGGAGATTAATGTTGCAACCAAGAAAGATCACTTTCCTCTTCCTTTCATTGACCAAGTATTAGACTCCTTGGTAGGAAATAAATATTTTTCATTCTTAGATGGTTTCAGTGGATACAACTAGATAAGAATAGCCCTTGAGGACCAGGCAAAGACAATATTCACATGCCCATGGGGGACTTATGCCTACTCAGTACTTCCATTTGGTTTATGTAATGCCCCGACCACTTTTCAAAAGGCACTTATAATCATATTCTCAGATATTTCTCATGACTACATGGAGATATACATGGATGACTTCACTACCTATGGTGGTAATTTTGAAGAATTATTGAGTAACCTAGAAAAGACTTTACAGAGATGTGAGGATCACAATTTGTCTTTAAATAGTGAGAAGTGTTTTATGATGATGGAGGATCTTGTTGTTCTTGGCCACTATCTTTCTCATAAAGGAATTCAAGTAGACCTAGCAAAGATTGAAGTTATTTCTAATTTTATTGTACCAACAAAACAAAAATATGCTTAGAGTTTCTTAGGCCATGTGGGTTATTAAAGAAGATTCATCAAATATTTCAGTAAAGTTGCAACACCACTGTATACACTCCTCACTAAAGATGCAACATTCCAGTGGACAGATTCATGCAGCAAAGCAATCTCTGAGTTGAAGGAAGCATTAAATCATGCACCAATACTTCAAGGTCCTAAATGGGAACTTCCATTTTATATACACAATGATGCATCTGATCATGCAAATGGAGTTGTTCTAGGACAAAAAGAGACATCAATGAAACATGCAATCTATTTTATCAACAAAAACTTGTAGGGTGCTGAATTTAACTACACAATAATAGAGAAGGAAATGTTGGTAGTTATTTATTATCTCAATAAGTTCAGACAATATATAACTAGATATAAAGTCTATGTCCAGACTGACCATGCAACAATCAGATATCTTATGAATAAAACTTCAATTTTAGGAAGGTTGGCTAGATGGATTCTCTTAATGGAATAATTTGATATCATAATCATAGACAAACTAGGAAGAGAGAATGCAGTAGCCAATTTTCTTTCACACTTAAAAACAAACCTAGAATCACCATTTTGGATGATTCCTTTCCAGATGAGCATATATTCTCTATTATTGTTCAAACACCATGGTATGCTAATATAGCCAACTATTTAGTTGCTCAAAAGGTACTCTCTCATTTTTCTCCAAAAGAAAGGAAATTACTTGTTGAGAAAAGTATCAAATTCACATTGATAGTAGGATGTTTATTTTACATAGGACTAGATCAAGTGATGCGAAGATGTGTGAGAGAAGATGAGACTTATGTTATATTGCATGCATTCCATGATGAACCCCATGGAGGATATTTTGCAGCCAAGAGAACAACTATAAAAATACTTAACACAGGATATTATTGGCCAAACCTTCATAAAGATGCAGCCAGGTATACAAGGCAATGTGACAGATGCCAAAGGATGGGAAGACCAACCAGATAAGATGAAATGCCCTTGCATCCTCAAGTGGTGGTAACAACATTTGACAATTGGGGCCTTGATTTTGTAGGACCAATTGATCCACCTTCTAATGGTAAGTATTACATTTTGGTTTCTATTGATTATGTCACCAAATGAGTAGAAGCCAAGGCAATGACACATGCAAGAGATAACAAGGTTGCTGAATTTCTCTATGAAGAAATCTTCACAAGATATGAAATTCCTAGAGAAATTGTCACAGATCAAGGAGCATAGTTCACATCTGAACTTTTTATAAAATTAGTAAATGAATACAATATCAAGCATAGAAAATATACACCATACCATCCTCAAGCCAATGGACAAGCAAAAATTACCAAAGGGGAAGTTGAAAGCATCCTCACTAAAACTGTCAATCTTCATAGGAAAGATTGGGCAACTTGATTACCTGAAGCAGCCTAAGCATACATGACATCATGGAAAACAACAACAGGGTTTACTCCTTTTGAGATGCTCTATGGAAAGAAAGCAATGATTCCAATTGAGTTTGAGCTTAAATATTTAAGAAAAATAGTTGAATTGGGGATGGATATTATTGATGCACAATAATCAAGAATTATGCAACTCAATGAGTTAGATGAAGTCAAAAAAATTGCCTTGAAACACACAGAACTCCTACAAATTCAATGAATCAAATGGAATGATAAATATATCAAGGACAAAAAATTTCAATCTAGATATTGGGCTCTCTTATATGATTCTAGGTATCAAGATAATTTGGGTAAAATTTACACTAGATGACTAGGTCCATATGAGGTACTGCATGTGTTTGATAGTGACATTGTACAACTCATAATAATTGTTCTTGTAAGATTCAAGTTGTTAGACAATGGTCATAGATTGAAGTTATAACGGAAGCCCTCATATAAAGAAGAGTTCATGAAACAATTTAATTCAAGTGTCGGTTCTCTTGCAGCTTTAAACTTGGAGTTTCCTATAGCTAATGAAGGTGGGCCTTTAGCCCTACCTTTTGATTAATTGGTTATGTTGATTCATAATAAACACTTCCATATTCCTGGAAGTTATTTCTCCATAATAAAATCTGCACTTCACTTCATTTCACTCTTATATCTTCTGTATCACTCCACCTCACTTCACATTCATCCTTTTTTCAAGTTTTATCATTAAGTTAAGTGCAGGTATGTGAAAAGGACTCTGCCATGCAGCACACCACATCACTCTAGGTACACCACAAATTAATGTTGGTATTATTTTTTGTTAGATTTATTCATTAATTGCATTAAAATTGTCATGTATATTCCTCATTACCTTGCTATCATTTCTCTTCTACCATGTGAGGACACTTGGCACATATTAGGTTGGGGGGAGTATACCGTGATTTGATTCATTCCTATGTGTGATTTGACTTGCTGCATGTGATTTGGTTTTTTCGTGTCCTCCGTCATCAATATTTTGTATCTCTTTTTATGAAAATCAAATTTTAAGTGAATAAAGTGATTATGACATTTATGCACGCCATTTTTTTGAAAGCCTTGCATGAGTTCCTCTTCTAGATTAATTCTTCCACCTTTAATAGTCATAATTGCACTGTCTTGTCACCCTTTTGATTGCTAATCATCATTCTCAGTTATTTTTTCTCAAGAAGGGTTTTCTTTCAAAATAACAATTTTGGAGCTGCAAGAGACTCTGGTAAGAAGATAAAACTGAAGGTTGCAGAATATTGTGTAAACCATACTGAAAGAGCATAATGGGGGGATATTTGATAAGGCATGAACCCATATTTCATACCTCTATTTTGCAAGATCAAGTTTGTGGTTAGGAGTTTATTCAGAGTGGGTGGTTGAATTACTTTTTAAATTTGGATGAATTTGATGAAGGAATAGATACCGAGTTTTCCATGACCTTCTCTAACGGAGAAGCAAATGTTAAAGGACTGAGTTTTAGATACTAAAGAAAGAATTGCAGAAGTGATAGGTTTACTTGTTGAAGGAGAAAAGTATCTAGAATCAAAGGATTCCAGGAGTGACCGAGTGAAGTTTACAAGACCTGGAGACCGTCCACTGATTGTTGATAAGCAGAGGGCCAAAATAATTTCTTTACCAGATAAATGGATGGCAACGATTGTTTACATAATCGAGTATTTAACATGTGAAGAGAGGCAGTCTTGTTTGCACTCAATACACTTCAAGCTGCTTAGCTATCTCATACATGGAGTGAGAATGAATGTTCCAAATGTGTTGTATAACCTCTTGATGATAATGGCCGTTGAAACCCAAAAAGGTAGGTCAATTTCGGTCTCCCACCATTGTTTAATTAAATTATTAATAGAATGTTCATTGAAGGATGTTTCTCAGTTGTCTTGGGAGGAATTTGTGTCACTACGTGAATCTAGGGTAGAAAATTATAAGGGCTAGAAAAGGGTTGTAGAAGTAAAGACTAGGGTTTACAAGAAGAAAAGGAAAACCATCCTTGGAGCCTCAAGTTCTAAGGATCTCTTTGTTGCAGAATTTCCTGCAGCAAAAGAAATCCCAAGAAATGTTGAGCTAGCCACTATTGTCACTAGTGGAGATATTTTAATGGACATTCCTAGAAAAACTAGGGCTTCCACTTGAAGGGGAAAGGGTAAGCTAGTTGAGTCAACAAAAGTTGCAATTGAAAAAGAAAACCCTGGTATGAAGGACCCTGTGAGATTTCAGTAGAAGCAAGGTAGAAAGTAGAAACTCGATGAGAAATTGGAATGAGAAACTTTAGCCCTTGGAAGGAAGAAATAGGGAATTGCAAAACCTCATGTTGCAACTCTTTAGTTTAAAGAGAGTAAAAAGAAATCTAAAATTGTTAGAACCCATAGGGGTGTTCCAACTAGGTTTTAGAGAAGTCATAGGTTTAAAGGAAGGCCCAAGAAAAACTTAAATGTGAAATCCAGGGGACCTATTCAGGTTGATTCCTCAAACTCAGCTTCTCAAATCCCCGAGTCTGAAGAAAAAGTTGAGCAAGAGGGGGAAATGAGGGAAGCTTCTAAAAATAATTAGATTTCTAAGGAGAAACAAAGCACTGGAGAACAACATGAAATTCAAGAAGGACAATATTATGGTTAAGAGAACATGGATTAGTTGGATAATTTGGCAAAAGCAGTAGAAAAGGTGATGGAACAAGAGGAAGGCACAAAATTCACAACAATTGTTTCCATGATAGGACAGGAGGGAGTTCCTACAGTGGAAAGGCTAAAATTTGCCATTGAAGAAGAAACACAACAAGAACAAATGCAGTAGACCCTTGGAGTTGAGCAAGAAGTAACTCCTACTTAGGATCCAATAAATGTACAAATGGTAGAGCAAGGACACTCAACTAAGGTACAAAAGGAGGGTAAGAGGATTCTTCTGATAGTTAAACATAGGCCTACTCCTTTTTCTTGGATGTCAGTTGCATTTGATTTATACTAGGATATGTTGGATAAGGAGGAAGAATGGGAAAATGAGAAGTGTCAGCTGTAGAAGGAAATTGAGAAGAAAGATAAGGAGATTGCCACTCTTAAAGGAAAAATAGACATTGTGGTGACTATGGTGCCCAACATTCTTGAGTGTAGACCACCACCTAGTGTCTTATGCCATGTTCTTAAAAGAATGCTTGCTCACTTTCAAAATGTCCAGTGTTATTTTAGATCAAGATAATTCATTGGAAACTACCCAGGAATTTTATTAGGTTTATCAGAACTCTCATCTTGTAATTAGAAATTTTCTTTGTGAATTTTATTTGCACAACTATGCAGTACCTAATGATAGGGAATGAAATCCTCTGTTATATATTGGTGACATACATTTGAGGGCACTAATGTCCAAGATCGAGAATGAACATGCAAGGGGTGAAGAAGCTAAAACCTATCAAGAAGAAGAACTTAGAATTCCCTTGCCAATAAGAGTAGAGAGTGATAATCCCAGGAGACTATATTATGATTGGCATAAAATTTTGTATCATCCTGATTTTAAGCCCAAAATATTAGCCTTGAGGGAAGAAGCATATAAGGAGTTTGAAGTAGTGAGGCTCTCTTGTTGGCATTTCATTAAGATTGCATTGATGAAATTTTATGTTGTCATTGATGTCAATTAACCTGTAATGATGTTGTTATAATATTGTTTTGTAACTGGTAGGAAGAGCTAGTGAAGGAAACTGTAACTGGTAGGTGAGTTTGTGGAGTGAACTGGTATTGCTAAGTAATGGAGAGTTGAATTGGTAAACCCTACCCGTTGATTTGATAAACCCTAACCGGTGAAGTTTGTTATATTGGTTTATAATCTGATGATGAGCGGTAGTGATTATGAAACATATGCATGTTGTATGAGAAGAGTTTCAAAGTGTTTTTGGTGTGTTGAGATAATGGTTTTTATCTTGGGAATGAGCAAGTATATTGCATGTAATGCAAACTACGTGATGAGTTACTGAGTTCAATGAAGTGGTGATCAAGGAGCGGTCGAGACTATCTTGAATGATGTGCAAAGATTGTTATATAATCCAATGGTCATACTTGAACCCATTTGTTTGTAATCTCTATGAGAGAATGAGGTTTTTGTTGTGTTATTGACCTATTGATTAGTTTATAAGGTCGATGAGTTATTTTGTTTCAGAGTTGGCAAATTTCTAGTTGAGAGTGTGGTTACTGAACAAGATGATTTATCTGCAGTTTGTGTAAAGGCAAATAGGAGCATGAAAAGGATCTAAACAAGCAAGTATAGTGCTATCCAAACAAATCAACAAACTCTTGTTGTTTTCTAACAATTACAATAGTAAAATCCCCTAACAGGGTAAGCTCTAACAAGCTTAGTGTTATTCAAAACCTCTAACCAAGTGGTCCATTAGCTTGGATTTCAAATCCTTTACCGATGTTACTCCTCACAGGGTATTGCTTCTAATAGGGCATTATAGTCAATCCCTTAACTAGGTGGTCCCTAATAGGATTTGTTCTTAACAGGACTTTTTATAAAATCTTTAACAAGCTTGGCTCCTAACATGGCAAACTTTAGAAGAGTTCAGATAGTTAACTTGTGAGTCTCATCTCACTGTGGTTTTTCCCATTTGGATTTCCATGTCAAAAATATTGTGTCAAGTGGTGAATGTTTTTGTGGTTATGTTTACTATGGTTGAATTGCTTAACTTCGTAATCCATTTTGATAAGTTATGACTAACTGGGAGCAATCTGAAATGAATTTTTTTTTATGTCAGTAAGGGTTAGTGTAGGATCATGGGGGGCCAAAAAGTGGCGATGTGAAAAAAATAGCCTTCTCCACTCGCCTAAAAATGCGAAAATCCATGTTGACTTTTTGCTTGGCTTGGGTTTCAGTACACCTTGGCATGGTAAACACCTAAGCAAATCGGATATCCGATATCCGATTTTTATAGGTAATTTTAAACTAAAAAATAAATTATATAATATATAATGTAATATAATAATATAATATATATTACATATTATATAATATATAATATATAATTATATTATATTATATATTATATATTACATAATATATTATATAATATTAGATTATAAAATATTATATTATATTATATAATATAATAATATATTATATAATATATTATTATATTATATTATATAATATAATAATATATTATATAATATATTATTATATTATATATTATATTATTATATTATATAATATATATAATGTAATAATATATTATATAATTATATAATGTAATAATATATTATATAATACATGCTCTTGAAATAGAGGTCACAAGTTCAAAATCCCATAAGGGAATAGGGTATACATACACATCTCATGGTGCAGGCCAGGCTAAAAATCCCTGCTATTAAACTATAAAAAAAAAAATATAATGTTATTTTAAAATAATTTAAGTGTAAAAATCAGATATCCTATTTTATGAGACAATATAATTAGACTGTGACAGCCTATGAGTTATTTTTAACCCATGGGTTGCGCAATTTTTTTTGAATCCGATATTTGGTTGGACCCGATATCCTGTTATTGGACCCAAATTTGCTAAAAGATACATTAAAAGGTAGTATTTTTATTGTTTTCAATCATTTTCATTCAATTTTTGTATTTTTTTTAATGTTTATTTTTTTTTTCATTGAAAATATATATTTTTTCATGAAAACTAGGTTTTTTAAAATCAAATACAAAATTGTTCAAATTTGTTAACTAAATTCAATTGTTTACATTCAATTAGGTTAAAAATGGGGGATAAAAGTGAAAACATTGATCAACCACAACCGCAACAACCAAACTGTCCTTTGCCAAATCCCAACTCAATTCAGGATTTAATTGTAGAAAATTTGAACCAATTGAGGGGGATTGTAGATGTCTATCATTTGATCCCTCACATAAACCCAATGTTTGATCCCCTCACGGCGATCATAAAGAGTATGGAAACCATCACTTAGGAGCACAATGCTGCTCTTTTATGGTGAGATTCTATGAGCGAACAATATGTGGATGGCTTGTCCTATAAAGAGATCAAGGATCTTGAGATATCCAAAGCCGCTATCGCCGCATTGTTTGTGAATCCCCGCACTGGTCAACCTGTAGACCCCCAAAAACCAAAACTTTCTATTAAATGGTTCACAAATGATTGTATTGTGAAATTTTTTTGGGATCATTGGTGGATGGTTTTCGACAAACCACCCAACAACAATCTTGATGTCCCCTTCTACTTCATCAAAAAATTGTATGCTGAGTTTGTTTTAGGAAAACATGTGAGCTACTTTGACATCTAACCTTTCTAGGGAGTGGGTTTAGGTATGCCCCAAAATAGACCTGGGGTAGCCAGAGTAGTCCAATGCCCATATGTCCCCCCTTCTCCTGTTGATCCCTAACCTCTAGTGCAACATCCAGATATCATTTGTGAGGCGGCATCACAGACCATATCAACTATTCACTCTTTGAGTAGTGTTTTGGTTTCTTAGGATGGGTCAGTAGCTCAGCCTACTTTTTATGGTAGTGGTGCATCTGATGGCACTGAGACATCCTCCTCGGCTCCACACATTTGTGCACCCCATAGTTGTGTCATGTGTGGGCATGTATGCTTGGGTCTAGTTGGACAGCCTGTTGATCCTCCTATGCACAATTTGGATTATGAGGTGCATGAGATGAACGATGTACCAGAGGTTATGATGTAGACTGGAGGATACTCTGGGGAGTCCTCACATGCTAGAGGCGAGGAGGCGCCTTCATCATACATTGATGATGTAGTGGTAAGATTTTTATTTTCACAGTCCATTCTATATTTTAAATGAATATTTATAATCTAGATAATATTATGTACTATTTTTTATTTACATGGTTGATTTAACAGTTGATGACCAAGGAGGCATTGACACAGATCCAACAGGGCACCTTGACAACCATTTCATTTGGCCTTGATAGCTTGACGGTACATATATTGTGGCACCTAATCATTTGTATTTTATTGAACACACATGTTCATTATTTATATTGGTATTAATTAGATTATGTAGTAACTTGCATGTATATCTTATTTTACTCTTGTAGGGCACAAGCAACACGAGTGCGGGGCTGTGTGATTTAGGATCTGGTAGTGCAGTTAGAGACAAGGGAAAGGTAATTGAATGCAAATATGATTGAATGAATAGTTTAAATAACTTATAGTGATTATACATGTCTAGACATAGATTGATAGTTTCATATACTCGTTGTGTATATGTACGGAGAATTCTTGGCTTCACATCCTTGGCGACTACACCTCGTATACCTGAAGATGAAGAAGAAGAAGAAGAAGAAGAGATGCCTAGAGTACATGTGTGTTTATTTTATTTTGTGTTTAGAAGATAATTTCTTTTAATTATCACTGACAATTATATGCTAACTTGTATCAATGTCATGTTTGTGAACATATGTAGGTTGTGTATGAAAATATTGAAAACATATCTCCTCTACCAAAGACATACATCAAGAGTCCTACAAAGCTGAAGAGAAAACATGGAGATGAGGTAAACAAGAATAGTTCAACTATAGTTCATTTTTATGTTAACGTTTCAAATGTGAGTTATATAATATAACTAATCTTAATCGTGGTTTGTTTTTTCTTGTGTAGGATCCTTCAGAGCCGAGTAATGTGGTGAAGAGGATTGATTTTGATGATCCATCAGCAACTTAGGATGTTATAGATAGTTTTGGGATGTTTACATGTCTATTTGGCATGTATATTTTGTATATGGACATACATTCACGTATATAGCCATACATTTTGTTTGAGTTTGCGTTTATGCCATATTTGTGTATGGACATATACTTGTAATCATTTGACATTTTCATATATACAGAAGTTGATATTTGATTATATAAATTATTTCTCATCTCTGCATGGTGTTATCATGGAAATCTTTAATCTTAATTCCAATAATTAACAATGGTTAATAATAGTTATTCAATGAACAATACAATTCATTTCATTTCATCATAAGTGTTGTTTGTATAATGAAAAATACAATACAATTCATGAACAATATACTTCATTTAATGAACAATACAATACAATTCATTATTACCCTATGCATGCTCCTATTTTTCTCCCCCAACTCGGTCGAACGCTCGGGGTCATACCCTATCGACGTTGTCCCTTAGGTGCCCTAAGTGCTAAAAATTGTCATACTTTGATGAGTCCTAACTTAGAATCTATGGCACCTACAAATGATCCATTTGAATCTATGGGACCATGTGAGGGATCCCTACAAAAGCCTCTCTCAGTTTTTCAAGTTTTCCTATGGTTTTATTAGGACAACATTTTATCGGTTGGCGAAAAAATCGTCAGTCTTATTCAATCGAATGTTGTCGCGTGGCCAATTTCTTGTTCTGCTCATCATGATAATGAATCATTGGCTTAGACATGTCCATTTAGGCATTATTAACCTATGAATTCTCCCATTCCCCCCCCCCCCCCCCACTCAGTTGAATGCTTGGGGTCATACCCTACCAGTGTCGTCCCTTGAGCACCCTAAGTGCTAAAAATTGTAAAACTTTGATGGGCCCTAACTCAGAATCCATGGCACCTGCAAATGATCCATTTGAACCTATGGGGCCATGAGAGGGGTCCTTGCAAATCCTATCTCGGTTTTTCAAGTTTCCCTACGGTTTTATTAGGGCATCATTTTTTTGGTTGGCAAAAAAATCATTAGTCTCATTCAATTGAATGTTGTCATGTGGCCAATTTATCGTTCTTCTCATCATGATAACAAACCGTTGACTAAGACATGTCTAGTTAGGCATTAGTACCCTATGCATGCTCCTATTCCCCCCCCCCACTCAGTCGAATTCTCAGGGTCATACCCTACCGACGTCATCCCTTGAGCACCCTAAGTGCTAAAAATTTTCAAACTTTGATGGGCCCTAACTCAGAATCCATGGCTCATGAAAATGATCTATTTGAACCTACAGAGCCATGAGAGGGGTCCCTACAAAATCCTATCTCAGTTTTTCAATTTTCCCTATGGTTTTATTAGGGCAGCATTTTTTCGGCTGGCAAAAATATTATCAGTCTCATTCAATTGAATGTTGTCGCGTGACCAATTTCTTGTTCTTCTCATCATGGTAAAAAACCATGGGATCTGACATGTCCAATTAGGCATTATTTCCCTATGTATGCTCCTATTTTTCTCCCCTACTCATTTGAACTCTTGGGGTCATACCCTACCAGCGTCGTCCCTTGAGCACCCTAAGTGCTAAAAAATATCAAACTTTGACGGGCCCTAACTCTGAATCCGTGGCACCTACAAATAATCCATTTGAACCTATGAGTCCATGGGAGGGGTCCCTACAAAATCCTATCTCATTGTTTCAATTTTACCTACGGTTTTTTTAGGGTAGCATTTTTTTGGTCGGGAAAAAAATCGCCAGTCTCATTCAATTGAATGTTGTCGCGTGGCCAATTTCTCATTCTACTCATCGTGATAGTGAACCATCAACTCAGACATGTCTAGTCAAGAATTACTACCCTATGAATGCTCCTATTTTTCCCCCGCACTCAGTCGAACGCTCGGGGTCATACCCTACCGGTGTTGTCCCTTGAGCACCCTAAGTGCTAAAAATTGTCAAACTTCAACGGGCCTTAACTTAGAATCTATGGCACCTGCAAACAATCCATTTGAACCTACAGGGGCATGAGAGGGGTCCCTACAAAATCCTATCTCGGTTTTTCAATTTTCCCTATGGTTTTATTAGGGAAACATTTTTTCAGTTGGCAAAAAAATGTTAGTCTCATTCAATCGAATGTTGTCACGTGGCCAATTTATCGTTTTGCTCATCGTGATAATGAACCATCAGCTAAGACATGTTTAGTTAGGCATTATTACCATATTCATTCTCCTATTTTTCCCCCCTACTCAGTCGAACGCTCGGGGTCATACCCTACTGGCATCGTTCCTTAAGCACCCTAAGTGCTAAAAATTATCAAACTTCAGCAGGCCCTAACTCAAAATCTGTGGCACCTGCGAATGATCTCTTTGAACTTATGGGGCCATGACAGGGGTCCCTACAAAATCCTATCTCAGATTTTCAATTTTCCCTACAGTTTTATTAGGCCAACATTTTTTGAAAAGCTGGCAAAAAAATCATCAATCTCATTCAATGAAAAATATAGATACATAATCATTACATTGTAGCCACATAATGATCATCAATATTTCCATGTATTGTATATACATAATTACCATTACACTTGCATGTGACATCCATGAAGGGATATGCAAACATTATTTTTTTCATTATCAATACAACTACACCAATGTACTCATGTACAAATACATTGTATATCATCAATATAACTAAACCAATTTTCTCATGGACATTATCACGGGGCTAGACTGACCTGCTGCCCAAACAATATTTTTCCTTCCTAAGGAGGTCCAACCTCATGCGACACTGACAAACCTTACTCGCGACTCCCATTACGGACAAGTCCTTTCTTGCTCCCAGACTACGCCATCCCTTTTTCAAGTGTCCACCACTTGACCATATAAACACACACCCATGTGGAATAGAAGTGCATGCCAACCCTCTCACAGGTCTCCTTCATCCCAATACTCCTAGCACTCCCTTCAAGTCCCTAACTCTACTCTAGCATTGTCTTGTCGCACTGCCCTTGCACCCTTGGTACAAGCTTATGGGTCTCCTCCATGCCTTCATCTTCTGAGTCCCCCATAAGACCTAAAATACTAACACTGACCCCATTTGGAACTCCTTAAGTCCTCTGGCTCCAACTCTACACACTCCCTGAGCATGCCCAGGTTTCCCATAGCACTGGTGCCCCATGTTGGCCTCCCTCGGCTCCTCTGAACCCTTAAGAAACAAACATATCTTATGGGACGACTAGACTCCCTGAGCTAGCTTCATGTCCATCCATCTCCACACAATGAACACAACCCTGGGGCAATAAGATAGCTTTATTGTTATGAAGAAACAACCCCTAGCCCAATCTACAAACAATTCCAACTCTGTCGTTGGTCACTAGCCCGAGTACTTCCCAAGCACCTAATTACAAGTTCCTGCCCCTAGATCAACGACTACTCTTGACGCATTGGTACAAATCGTGCTACACCTCACCCCTAGCTGTAGCTTCACACGTAGGCTCCAAATCCACAAAGACCCTATCTCCTTTGGAGCTCAACTTGGCACACCACTGACTCTCTCATGAGCCCGCAACGACTTACCCAGTACATGACTCAAACCCCCTTCCTGAATGAGGACTCCAAGTCACACTGCTTAGGGTCCCTGGCCTATGCCTACATGGCTTTGCTGGTAAACCTGGTTCCCTGTACATCCTATACACAATAACTAGCTCCATGCAAACACCCAGTTCAAGTCTTTTAGACTGACAAAACACCTTGCATTCCTACTTGGGCACCAAGCTCTTCACTCCATGATCCAATCCAATATCCTTGGTTGCTAAACTCTCCTTCAACTTGAGTGTGCTCCCAGAACAACTCACCTATGGACACTAGTACATTTGGGTCAAAATTTCAATGACAAATTGTCGGTAGTCCGACGCAATTTTTTTGCACTATCGACAAAAAAAGTCGTCAAAAACTTTTTGTTGGAATTTTCGACTATCCTTGTGGTCATCGCAATTTTGACATCAGCCCCATCCTTTCTGACAGCTGCCATTGATACTCATACCCAAAAAGAATACCATCTCAATCTCGGCCTACCATTAGAATTCCGACAGCAAAGCGTAAAAATTCTGACGGAGGAGTGTCGTCGGATGCAAAGAATCCTCGTCGGAACTCTCCTGGAGGCCATCGTAATTTGAACCCTTGGTGTCGGAAGTGTGATGGTCCCTAGGAGAGCTCCGACGAGGATGTTGTGTATCCGACGACACTCCTTTGTTAGAATTTTTATGCTTTGATGTCGAAATTCCGACGGTAGGCCGATTTTTTAGAAAAAAAAAATTATAGAAAAAGATTGGCATTGGTATCTCTATTCTATCTCTCTTCTCTATCCCTCTCTACTATCTCTCTTCTCTCTCCCCTCTCTAGGTCTCTTTCTCCATCCCTCTCTTCTTCTCTCCCTCTCTACTTCTCTTTCTCTACCCTCTCTAGGTCATTATCTCTTCCTCTCACCCTCTCTCTCTCTCTCACCTCTAGTCTGTGCATATGAGCCTTTCAAACCCACTCGGGGGTAAAATAGCCCTAAGTTGGCCTTATTTTGAGGAAAAATGCAAAAGTTTAAAGGATAAAATCAGTAATTTTCTACATTGCCAACCCCAATCTATGCAAACCTTCTTGTTATTTGCACCTAAATCTATGCATGAGAGGAGTCCAAACCCACTCAGCAAGAGAAGAGCACCTTAAGTCAGCTAGAAGGACCTTAAGTCAGCTAGAAGGAAGGTAAATTCATGAATTTAATAAACAATTATTGGGCTGGCCAACCTATGGAGTTGAAATGAAGGCAAAGGTAAAAAGGAAGCATATAAAACAATGATCAAATGCTCATCAAATTCAATTTGCAACCAATTAAGAGGAGAAGAATTAGGGAGCAGGTCTGTGAATTAGGGTATAAAATCAGATTAAATTTATTTGTGATGCATTATTTGTTTTTCATTTCATTCATGATATGTTCTTTCTTGCTTTCAGGATGTCATGAGGACTTCATTACAAGGAAAAGAACACCTTACCCAGCACGTAGAGCATGCCAACATCATGCTTCAATGCAAGGATGAAGACACTTGATGAAAGGAGGCTTCAAGGCATGAAAGAGGACATTGGCATCATGGAGGGTTTTCACATCAATATCAACACCAAGATTCACGAGTTTAGGATGGCAACATGAGGAGCTAAACCTATTCAAAGCTTTCAACAACGCAATACAAAGGAAGGAGCATCTCAAGGCGCAAGGACAATGTCAAATGATGATCAAGATATTATGAGGATTCAACAAGGAAGAAACAGAAGACCATCTTGCATTCCCTTCAAAAATCCAAGAATAGCAATCAGTAGAATAAGGAGAAATCAATAAGGATTGCTTTAAAATGAAGGGATCTACAACACGATAGGCCATATGTAAGACATCAATCACCAATGATCAAGGTATTCAAGTTAGAGTTACAAAGGTGATCAAGGTTGGATAGATCAAGAATAAGTGGGTTCTACATCAAGCCTAGGCATTACAAAGTCTATATCATACATATTCACCAAGGTGAATTACCTCACAAAGAGGTAGATTTTTGAATCTCAAAGAGGATTTCATCAAAGCAAGCCATTCAAGTCAAGTATATGCACCATGAAGTTGAATCAAGCATCATCGGTATGAAGATACAACAAAAGGAGGACCAAGCATCATCAAACATATACTCCATTAAGCACACGGTCACATAAAAGGATCAAGAACTATCAGGAAGATGGAAGGACACAAACATGATCAAGTAGATAGTTTCAAAAGAATTAATCAAAAGCTAAGGACTTGATCATCTAGATGATACAATTTGGGAATATGTCCCACCACCTTCATCATGTTGAGAAAACTAGATAATGTTGAGTATCAAGAGATATTGCTCAATCACATAAGCTTTGTGATGATCGACTTGGCAAGTTGAGTTGGCATCCAACCATCGTCAACCTAATCAAGTGAAGCCACATTGACATGTCCAAGTTCATCGTACTTGATTCATCTAATGAATGAGCTAGTGACACATAGCAATGCATCAAAGTTTGTTCAAGCATACCTAACCTATTTCCTCATTGGTTAGAATTCAAGGTGGAAATGTGTCCTATTCAATGTAATTATTTAATTGGCTAGAATGGAGTTTGTTATAACAAGCCCTAATTAGGGTTTCACTATATTATCTCGATTGTTGATTTGATATTCAATCTGGGTCATTCTTTATCTCTTTTGTCTTTTATTTTCCAAGCAAGTTAGTGTAGAGTCCAAGTTCCAGTAGAGTTCAAGAAAAATGTAAGCCCCCTTGCGATTCCAGCAAAATCACATAATATTCACTAAGTCTATCCCATGCAATTAAGTTGCATAGTTCGTATTGTAAACCTTGGAGTTGCTTTGATTGATCACTTTGTTTAGCATTCAAAGTTTCTTTTTTCAAGAGATGATAGAATACATTGGTATTTTATTGTGTTTGCAGTGCATAAAAAAACATCAATAGGTGGTTCTAGATGAAAGATAGTTGTGGGTTTGCATGTATGTTTGGTTCATGATTCAAGGAGGTTGTTTGCAACTTTCTCATTGAGGAGATGTTGGTATGCAATCATTAGTCCCTCATCATCTCTATAATATTTTCTTGATGGATTCCTTGACTAGTGGAATTGTTTGGCAAATCGGATTTGGAGTTTGATTTGGTGTCTTTGTCTTGAGATCCATATGGTATTTCTTTGTATCTCAGTTTGCAAGTTATTGATGTGATGATGAGTTTTACATGCATCATTGTTTTAGATCTACAAGTTAAAGGGTTGGATTGGTTTCAATTTTATTTTTTTCATACCTCTCCCCATACTAAGCCATCTGGACAATGCCAATCCCACAGTGTCTCACAAAAGTCTCTCAGGACTCAAAGGCCACTACACCCAACCAAAGGTGGACACACACTTCCTAAGGCAATGGGGACCTCCAATGCCTTGATTTAGTTTCCTATAGGTTTAATAGACCTGTTCCAATCATCAAACATGATGTATTGAGAAAAATTAGTACTGCTGCTACAATTAGGCCTGTCACACCTAGTAGCCCTGCTAGTCTGGAAAACTTAAGGTTTCTTGTTAATTTCTGAAAAGACCTCTACAACCGAGAGTGGATTTTTTTTCATTCAAGTGAGTGCCAAAGGATTCCAAAAGGGTTTGGGTAGATCCAATGTCTAAGGGTTATAAACCCAACTTCACTCCTAGGCCTAATAGCCTTAATTAGGCCACCTTAACAAAGGAAGTATACTCAAAACCTGTTGCCTAGGAAAAGTAAGACCTAAAACATGTGGGGGACATGGATACAACATAAATTACCAAGTTATAGCCCTTGGTTCCACCGCTATCATCATTTGTGGGGTCGGATGCATACCCAGCCAAGGTGGTCACATAGAGATGCCCACCTCTAAAACTGCAAACCCTCGCCTTTACCTGTCATTTCCCTACAAAATGTCTTGGAAATATTAAATTAAATTGTCACCACTTGCTTCACCCCAAAGGCCATACAAATCCCATGAGGTATCAGCAAGAAAAACTCATATTTGTTGTCAAACCCTAGGTAGACTGTCAAATCCGGGGTACCTTCACAAAAAACCACTTTTCTTATGGCTCCAGAAGAGTTAGAGTCTCATACTTGTTGAATTGGAAAGGTAAGACACGTGAATTTCATATTCAAGAGTTTTTATGCCCTAAAGAAAGCCGTACTGTATGGAATATGGGAAATAGCAGCAAAATGTAGGAAAAAGATAGATTTTTATTGGTTTCTTTGTTCACAAAACTTTCATTTTCCTTCAACAACCTTTCCAAAGGTTGGAATTTGACCTTTAATGACCCTTCCAATAGTTATCAACTGATTTTGGAAACCAACATGGCAGTTTGGAGGAAGTTGCAATTTTGGGTTAAAAGTTGTCATAGTTGCTTGACAACTTTTGACAACTTTTGACATTTTGTCCTCCTAAACACACCTAGACACTAATTGACCCCTAAGACACTTAAAACTCTTCAAATGCACTAAAAATTCCTTCAAGGCATGAATAAACCCAATTTCCATATACCCAAGGTGGTTTATAACACACCTACCTAGGGCATAGGCTTACAAGGTGGGGTGACTTATTACATCAACATGAAAATAAACCAAAACTATCCTTAAGTGTTTCAAAACCTGAAAACCAATCAAGAGGAGTTTGATTCTTCAAGAATCCCATGATTTGAATTTGAAGATGCCCCTGCATCAATTGGCTATAGTGAGATGACTTGAATGTGGACTGTCTATATCCACAAATCTATGGTCATTTGTGCATTGGTATGTTGCACTGGGATGGGAGGAAGGAATATTAGAGTACCCAGATAGTTATATATTGCCACTCTTAGTGTGGGCCACTATTAAGGGATTCTTGAATGGTCATGGAAGGCATACAATTTAGTTTGCAGCAATGAAGTTCCCTCAGAGGGCATGATGCCAAGCTTTTTTTGGGGGAGTTACCTCCCCATTTGATGGGGAAGTTTTAGCTTTTTGGACAAGACTTGGCTTTGATTGTGAAAGTTATGCTTGCATGATTATGAAAGGATATAAGTTTTACATGTAGGATCTAGATGCTTTCTTTCCTTACCTATGCGGGGAGAGATTTTCCTTCAAATCATGCCCAGCCGAGGTAAACCTCTTTGGAATAATAATAACAAGCATTTCTTTAACAAAGTAAATTATATATAAGAGCAGTATATGCATGGATTTACAAAAGTGTCATGCAGAATGTAGATCTATACCTTGTTACTTAAAAATAGAAGTTCTTCTCCATGTTCATTTTTCCATGATATAACTTGACCTTGGGCAACCTTTTGACTATCAAGAAGTGATTGCCTCAGATGAAAGTAGTGATAAATGTCACTATCAACAAAAGAACAACCAATAAATGATAAATTTGCAGTGAGATCATAGTGCCTAAATCAGTGTATAAGCTTATAAGGATTAGAACCAAGCCATATAAGCTTCAAGAACAATTTGAGAGCATCAAAGTCATCTACCAGACATTAGAAATTGTCAAATCAATGACACATTCATATCAAGCATCTTTACTTTTTTGAAAAGTAGACCACATTTCAGATCTAGATGACACCATAATGACTTTGATTTCCTCTTGCAAGATATTCCTCCATCATGTATTACTTCATCGAAGTTCAAATTTTCTTCTTCAAGGGCTCTCAATGATTCTCTATATAGGATTCTTCGTGTCTATGAGATCCACTTCATTGGGAGGCCTACTTAAACATTTCACATCTGTTTGTGGACTCTCACCTTTCAGACATTTCACATCTTATAATTGAGCTTCACTTTGTTTCGAGAATAGTTTAATATTCTCTACTTAATAGGGCCAACCATGTGAAGGTGGAAGCTCATTTGGCCCCTCCCCCCCCCTAACATCACTCTAAATTCCCCGTTAACATCTAACATTCATTCATTCTTTCATCCATTATTAAAATATAACATTCATTCATTATCACATAACGTTCATTAACACATAAAATTCATTAACTTTCATTAAAATGCAACATTCATTAATAATCATCAACACATATCATTCATGAACATTCATTAGCACATAATTACATTCATTACACATAAAAATCAGTCATTATCAAATAAGGTAGATTACAATCATTTCTTTCTTTGTTTTTTTTTTGAAGCTATGAAAAGACTAAGTGGAACATCGGTTTCTTCATCATTTCCCCCATTTGCGGATGTTATGCCCTCTTCTCATGCTCTTGATGTATGCCTAGTGTTTATGGTGAAAATGGATAACAATGATAACAATATTGAAAGGCTAAAATGAATCCAACCACTAAACCCTAGCCTAACAATGAACAAAGATCCACCATAACATATGAAGATTACCTAAGACAATGCAAATAACTCAAAATCACAAAGATTATACCATCACATGTCCAATAGGGTTTTGATCTCCATTCTTCCTATCTCCATTGATCTTGCTTGATATACTTGCTCTCAGATTTTTATATGCACAAGAGCTCAACAAAGAATGGAATGTGGTTGCAAGTGGAATTGTAGTGTAGCCAAGTACTGCAAAATCAGTCATTAGGGTTTTGTCATTAGGATATGTCATTAGGGTTTGACAATGAAGAAAGCATCTCCTTAAATAGAAGACACAATAAGAAATGGAGGGTTAAGATTGAGAGGTGTAAAAAGAGAGGTCGGCTAGGATTAGAGGGTAGGTAGAGGAAATAATAAAATAATGAAAAAGGTAGGTAGTGTAGGAATTAAGAGATGAATGACATGTGTCATGTGTAGAAAAAGATAATGAATTAATTAAATAAATAAAGATTTATTTAATTAATAGAAGAAGTAGGACAATTAAATAAATAAAATATTTATTTAATTTAGGAAAGGGATAATTTAAATAAATAAATGTATTTATTTAAATGAGAAATAAGGCTAGAAGAGGATAAACGAATTAATTAAATAAATAAGGATTTATTTAATTAATAGAAGAATTAGGCTTAGATAATTAAATAAATAAAATATTTATTTAATTAGACATGACAATTTTGAGTGTCTACATTTTGCCCCTCTTTGAGACAATGCGGCTTGTCGCGTTGTTTCAAAGAAAATAAGATGAACTGATACAGAGTTGCCCCAAGATGGGAATTATATGCCCCCTCGAGAGATTGGATGAAAATGTCTGAAAAGATTGCAGACAATCTCTCGATAAGAAAAACGGGATAGAATGGACTGATCAGATAAAGTGACAAAGTCATAGGATAAGGAAGACTGACTCGGGAAATGAGAGCTAGGGCAGTGTATAAGATAGACCACGGGGGAAAATACATCCTCATTGTCATCTACACCGTCACAAGAGCTTAGTGCAAAGCGAAAATAAAGCAGCAACAGTCAGCAGCGATGGTTTTTGTTCATAGTTTCGACTGTGTTCGCCGATTCTAGAGGCCAATGGAGGCAGGAGAGCCAGTGAGTACCACAAAACCTCCTTGTACTTTGATGCATTTATTGTTGTCATTAATGCATACTAGGTAATGTAATAAATGCGCATTTATGTCAAGAAAATGTGTTTGTGTCCAAAAATGCGAATTTATGTCTTCCAGGTCAAATCGGCAGTTCTGTGATGAACATACGCTGTCGATTGGATAAGCTGCTGAGAGGATACACTCAAGAAGGCCCTCTAGGAAGACTAGGATAGATCAAGGCACTTTGTGATGAACAGTGAGTACCAAGATAGAGTACTTTGTGATGAACAGGGAGTACTGAAATATGAGCAGCACTTTGTGATGAACAGGGAGTGCAAATGTGAGTAACACTTTGTGATGAACAGGGAGTGTCACACACGTAGTACTTTGTGATGAACAGGGAGTACTACTAGGATAGATAGCAACACTTTGTGATGAACAGTGAGTGTCACTAGGATAGGTAAGCGTATGCATTTAGATAGCAAGTAGCATTTTGTGATAAACAGTGAATGCCATGATAACTGACATGATTTGATTTGCTTGACTGTAGGAGTATTTTCCGATGCTGGAGTCACGGGAGAGATTCCCATTGACTCAGAGGTTGCGACCTGAGTTGACACTTGAAGACCGAGCCATAATTGAGGCTATGGGATTGAGATACATTCTGTATGTGCCTGAGTTTCGGGTGAACATGGGATTGCTGACTGCACTGGTTGAGAGATGGCACTCAGAGACTTGTAGTTTGCATTTGCCAATGGGTGAGATGACAGTCACCTTGGAGGATGTATATAGGATTCTACGGATACCGATCGATGGGGAGTTAGTACCCTATGATCAAGACGGAGATAGGGATGCACCGAGATGAGTGTTCTAGGATCCAGGACTAGGGATGAGGGTGGGACATGTGGCATGGGATACCATGACATGGACAGGATTAGCACTACCAATAGTGTTGACAGGAGTTATTAGTGGGTTCCTCTATCTGGATAGGATGACACGAGGGGTGGCTGCAGGGGACACAGGGGCCAGGAGAGTTGATCTTGGGGTGGGTCCTTCTAGGGCTCAAACTCCGTCGAGGCCAGGCGGCTTCGAGGGAGGGAGTTCATCATAGTCTTAGAGGGCTCCCTATGTATCAGTATTGTACCATTTTTGTATTGTAGACACCTGCGGGTGATTTTGTAGCCATATGATTCTTTTGACATCTTTGTATCATGACACTTTTGATTATATATGAGAGATGATCCATTTTTGCGGTAGCTATATGCATGTGTATCTTATGTGATGAAATGTTCTTATGTGATACATGTTTTATGATATGGATGCTTATATGATGCAATGCAATATATTTTTGTTCTTTTATGTTGTATATGTGATGCATGATGCAAATGTGAATGTATGTAATGCAAATGAATATGATAATGCAAACAATTATTTACATAATGAAAATGTGAGATGTGCTAACATGTGTTGTATGCAGGATGTGATGCAATTGTGATATCTATATGTATGTATGAAATGCTTATATGTGGTGATGTAGGTGTAACTATATGAAATGCAAATGTTTTTGGTGTGTCATTATACTCAGTCATGTGATAGCGGGCTACGCGGACTCGAGAAGGACAATGGAAGTCAATCAAGAAAGGGGGATGGAAGACAGAAGATATGAACGTGAAAGAGCTTCTTGTGCATTATCATCATTGAGCTTTATTATGGCAGAATAAGTTATGACAATCGAGGCATTTGTTCGGCCCAGGAAGTCATTGTACCTGTTTGCATGGAGATAAGACAGTCACAAACAAGGAATGCCCCAGTTCATACTAGACTCACAGTGTCCTCATATCCTTGGACAAGTCATAGCATTACTAAAAGACAATCGACAGACAGCAAACAAAATAGGTGACGATACCCCATCCTCGCCTTTCTAGTCAAAGACATCCTGGAGATAGAATCTCTAGTCAAAGACATCCTGAAAAAGCTAAAAGACATGTCACCAAAAAGATAAAATCAAAAGAAAACCAAGACTTGACACCAACATCCATTGTAGTCCTCAAGTTTAGTGTCTCTTGTCACTTGTTTAAGTCTTATTTGATTGTGGTCACAATGTTCACTTTCACAAAAAGGATAGATAGCACTGAACCATATGTTGTCTGAGTCTGTTGAAAGATTTGATTTGTTGAAGCCCATTGTTGCTGCTGTGTCTCATCTGAAGCTGACTGAATCCATGAAACTGATACTTTATTGCGGAGAAGACGAAACTTTATTGTAGATCTGTGATGCAGATGTTGCTTTATTGCGGATTGTGCGCGGATAGACTTGAAGGAAGCTGGAAGAAACTGTACTCCTTGAAACATGTGATGTTCTCAGTTCCACACCCATTACTAGACGTAGGATTTGCCTTAGCCACAGATAGGATCGGATTTATTATGGATGGAAAGGGATGTGAAAAAGGGAGGGTTATGGATGGCTAACCAATCTTAGGTAGATCAATAACAAGCCATGATGGGAATGGGTAAGTTTATTGTGAGTGAATAGGTTGTGAGTGTGTGTAAAGTGAAAGGATGAAAGAGAATCCTAAAGGAGGGAGGAGCAATGTCTCTACGCATGGCGCTGGTGACCCAGTTTTCACCATGGTACTTGCCCAAGGCGCCACCGAAGTGGTTTTCACCATTGGACAAAATTATATCTCTTTACTTTTTTCAATTTTTCAATGTTTTTTGTTGTCACAAGGCGCCTGTTTGCCAGGTTTTCACCAAGTAACGATTTTTTTGTTTTATAGTTTTTTTTTTGTATTTTTGAAAATTTTTGATTTTTTTTGTATTTTTGAATTAGGATATTCTGAAAATTATGTGTAGAACCTGCGAAGGTGCATGCTGTTGATAGGATCCTCTAAGGGTTCACCTTCTGTAGTTGAGAGCTGATATGCCCCAGATCCATACACCGCTGTGATGATGTAAGGACCAAGCCAGTTTGGTTCGAACTTGCCCTTCTTATCTCTGTCTTGCTGATTCTTGGGGTTCTCTCTGAGTACTAAGTCACCTACCTCAAATGCGCGAGGCTTGACTTTGTGATTGTAGCTGCATTGTTCCTTGACTGAATGATGTGTAGCTTGAGTGACTGTCTTCCTTGATAAAGGAACTGAGATAGAATTACTAGTGTGTGGACTACACAGGCCCATATGCGCGTCACCTGAAGAAGTTTGGGCATCTCTGATAACAAAGTCCTTCAAGGAAGCTCCATTAAAGGTCCATGATGTATCGCCAGAAGGGAAAGGATGTGTGGAACAAGTGGATGAGTTATGAAGGCTTATGACTGTGAAAAGAAGTGAAAGTAGGATAGCATGATGGAGACTTAAGATCAACAAGTATGCTTTTTGACTAGCAATTTTAGAGCTTTTGCCCCCAGTTATTTTGATATTAGGGGAGATCAACTCTTGCTCTTTTTCTTTCATTGGATTTTTATCCTTGACCTTGATTTTTGCTGAGTCCAATAGCTTTTGATTTTGATTTGGACTAAAGGACTTCTCTTTATTTTTGACTTTTAGATTTTTCTTTTCAAAGCTTGATTTTTGATCCCCAATTAGTAAGGGCTTTTGTAATTCTTGTTCATCCAAGTCTGGGAGTGGAGTGGAAATGGAATGAGTGGATGAAATAGTAAGGCTATGTGAGCTCTCAGGAGGGCTGGCAATACGCTCAATAGATTCTTTGTTGGAACCACTCTTAGGACTATTGATATCAAGAGTTGCTTGCACCACTAGAGGATATTTGCATTCAAACTTAGTAGCCACAACACTAGGTGGTTCACACCCAATTCCTTGGCATTGCAAATTGTTTGTAGGTTGCTCCTGTTGACTGAATACCTTAGGAGATAGTGGGAGTTTCTCAACATGAAGGATATACTCACCACATCCCATGTCTTTAAACTTGAATTTTTCTTTGTGCTCTGCTTGTTTTGATGTAGAAGCTTTCAATGATTCTGGATCCACATATGCTGAAGATGGAACAGCTTCTCGATTAGCTGGAATTGTTATTTCTGATCTAGGTTGCAGATTGTTGCAATAGATGAATGGATTTGGATCCGCTTTGACGGTCACTTCAACTCCATTGTGTGGAAACTTGATACATCGATGATATGTAGATGGGACTGCTTCCATCTCATGAATCCATGGACATCCTAGCAATATGTTGTATGTGAGATCTAGGTCTAGGACTTGACAAACCACATCCTTTGTAACTGGCCCTATTCTTAATGGTAAGGTGATCGTGCCCTTGGACGAACGTTCTTCATCATCATAAGCCTTAATAGTGATTTGGTTTGTAGAATTCACAGCTTTGTCAGAATATCCCAATTGTCTGATGGTGCTCAATGTACAAATATTAAGACCTGCTCCTCCATCTATCAGGACTCGTTTTATTCGGTGTTTATGTATGAAGGCTTCAACATGTAGGGGTGCATTATGAGGCTAACTTATGGAGGCGTCATCGGCTTCTGTGAATGTGAGGGAGTGTGGAATGGATAGGTATCCCACCATGGCTTGAAACTGGTCCACGTTCAGATCAGTAGGGACGGCAGTGTCTCTCAAGATTTTGTCAAGGATAGCTTTATGTGCAGGAGATATATGTAAGAGCTCAAGAATAGAGATGAGCGTAGGTGTCTTCCCTAGTTGTTCTACAAGATCGTACTCAGGCTTGGTAGATAAAGGATTGGTATTCTTAGTGGAGGCACCTGGCAATGTAATCTTACCTCGACGGGTTGTAACATGACATTCGGAGGTAGCTTCGGATGAAGATCCCACACCCTTTAGGACAATTTTAGGTCGCTGAGGAGGATTCTCAGGATTTTTATTTTTGATAGTAATGGTAGAGATATGATTGTCCATTGAGATGTGATTGATGGTAGAATCATAATTGTAAGGTGCTCTGGTGTAATTGGCTTGATCATCTGTGACTTTGCCTTTTCGCTTGTCATGTTTTGGGAATGGTTCCTTAAACACCTCATGCTCTTGGTTAGATGAATGTCCCTCAATCTCTATATCTCCTCTGTCAATGAGATCTTGCACAATGTTTTTCAATCGATGGCAATTACTTGTCTTGTGACCCTTGCTCTTATGAAACTCACAAAACTCATCATCATTCCACCAATTTGGTTTTACCTTTGGTTCATATGGAGGAAAATCTGGAACTGTGATCACTTTGTTTGCTACAAGCTTTTTGAATACTGATTCAAGTGGTTCTCCCAATGGAGTGTACTTCCTTCGTGGTTTTGAAGTTGTTTGATTGTTCACTTGATTGTTGGTAGAACTTGATCCAGAAAAGACGAACTTTGGTCTCACTGTGTTGGCATCAACAACACCATCATTAACTGTATTCTTGTTCTTGTTCCAAAATTTTGGTTTGTCCTTTCCTTTGAAGTCCTCTTTGTTTTCTTTGAATAGTTTGATAACTCCTTGTTCAATTAAGACTCTTTCTATTGCTAGGCCCTTTTCAATGACATCCTTGAATGTAGACAAACAAGCTTTTCTGAGATCATAGCCAATAGCCTTGTTAACATTTTGTGTGAACATTTCCACCATTTGTTTTTGCGGGATTTCGCAAGAGCATCTACTAGCTAAGTTTCTCCATCTTTGTAAAAATGTTGCGAAAGATTCTCCTTCCTTTTGTTTTGTATTGCACAAGGTAGTAACTGAGACATCTGTTTCAATGTTGTAAGAGAAATGCTAAATGAATGCCTCTGCTAAGTCGCCCCATGACTTAATACCGGGAGGTAATTGAGAAAACCATTCCATAGCTTGGTCACCTAAGCTCTGTGGGAACAACCTCATCAAGTATGTTTCTTCTGCCGCTACCTCAATGCAAGCTATGAAGAATTGTCTTATGTGTGCCTTGGGGTCTCCTCTCCCTCTATATTTGTCAAATTTTGGTGTTACAAAGTGTGGAGGAAATGGAGGCATTGGAATGCTCTTATCAAAGGGATAAGGGCATATATATCTCATAGTGTATGTAGGTTTGGATGTACTCATGTCCTCAACTTTCTTTTGTAGATCTCTAATTTGTTGTTCCAAATTATTCTTGGGAGGAGACTGATTTCTTGTAGCATACCCCATGTTTGAAACACCCATTTGAGGAGGAGCTTGTTGCATGTATGGATGATACTGATCGTAGACATGTCCATATGGAGGTCTATATTGATGCGATATATATGGAGCACTTGGCATAACTTCATGTTGAGGGACCCCATATCTATTTTGTGTATATAAACCATATTCAATAGGCCTTTCATTTTCCATTGTGTTGCCCCCAATTTTGACATGAGGTCTCCTTGTGTCAAAATTTTGAGGATGTCCTTGAGTATCCACTTGTCTTGATTGATCCATACCTTGAGCATGTGTTTGAGCATAAGGCCTCCATGATGGTCTTTGAATGTAAGTATCATATGTTTGAGCTTGTGTATGTGGGATTGCTGGTTTTTGAAGCAAAACTGATGGTGACTCAGGCATCATATTCGGTCCTCTATTTCCTCCACTATTTGGTCTCCTTTGATCCATGTTGGATTGAGTTTGTTGTGAGGGTCGACTTTCCATAAGTTGAGATAAGTCAAAATCATGTGGTATTTTAGCTCCACTTTGTGCCATCATGTTTAAAAAGTATTGACGATCTCTCTTCATTATCTCTTCAACCAATCTATTGAATTGAGGATCCATTATGGATTCTTGTATGTCTGCTGATAGTATTGAAGAGTTGTCAACATTGTCATTGTGTGTAGTATTGTTGTTTATAGCGTTTGCGCTTTCCACATTTGGATTGTTTCTATAAACATTCATGTCTGGTAATGTAGTGTGCTCAGGATTGTAGAATAGATCATTGTCATACTCATAAGAACTCATGTTTGCGGATTCTTGAGCTTCTTTAGCTATTCTCCTAGATTTTTGAAGGCGGGTTTCAACCATGAACTAGGTGTTTGACCAAGATGTGAGAGACTAGATGGAAAATATGAAAAGAGTATGGAAGACCAAGAGTTGTATGGAGTGTAAATGAATCTTGAGGTGTACTTGCAATGTCCAAAGTGTAAGACCAAGTATGTAAGTAGTAGAGTAGGTGTGACTTCCAAAGAGAGGATAGTTTCTCTTGATGAGGTAAGCTGACCTTGACTCTAAGTAAGACCAAATGAGACCCAAAGGTAAGAAACCTTGATGAGGGACCACTTAGCAAAGTGTAGTAGTATGTAGTGTGTTGACAAAGTATGATGAGGACAAGCAAGTGACCTTTTGACTCAAGTTTAGACAAGTATGAATGTAAAATGAGATGTGAAGCAATGATGGACTATGTGAGACCTTAGAACAGGCTGAATGCTAGATGAAATCTGAAGAGACAACCTAGGAAGCTCAAGTATACCGAAACTGATTTCTTTTGTTTGTTGGACTGTGAAATTTTTCCAATTTGTGAAGTTTTTGGTGGTGACCAAATCTGAATGTTTGACTATTTTTCATGACAAGAGGACACAATGTTGATGAGGACTCAATGTTTGCAAGTATTTAGACTGACAATGACTCCAAGAAAAGTGTGTTGTTTGATGTAAAATTGTTTTGCATACACTTGAAGACACAAAAGACACAATGTTTTGCTGTTTGGTCTTGATTGTTTGAATGTTTAGCATAAGTCAAGCACAATTCTTATGGCTGGCCAAGACAATAGTTGTTGATCCCACATGGGGTTTTACCCCCGAGGCTACGCTATTCAGAGCGGATACTTAGATGCTTGACCTCACTGGCTCCACCCTCGGCACTCACTTCTTGGGTCAGCCAAGCATCAGTCCCCATGAAAAATCCCCATGGCGAACTTTGTATCTCTACTAAGAACCGTATGTGTGTGGGCCGCTACCAGAGGTCCGACCTCCTGCCTCAACAACTAGAAGGATTTGGGCATCTAAAACAAAGAGGTGCTAGTAAGGGTATCCGCTCGTGTGGCCATACATGCGGCACTTTCAGCTCTGTAAATACAGAAGGCTCCCAGCCGGTAGGGGTTACGCCCTACAAATGATCAAATAAATTTGATCAAACGGGTTTATGGGGAGACATAGTGTCGGTATGAACTAATCAGCACACGTTATTCATAGTTTTCACCATGAATACATTTGATTATAGTGGTTTGGATGAGGTGGGTTTTCCTTGCTACCACTTGGGTCGTTCTCTTCTCACTAGTAGTCCTAATGACCACACGGGAAGACAGGCCCTCTAAAGATTAAACAAAAAGAGCCTATTGCTCAAGACACAAAAGACAATGATTCAATTTTAGTGCACCAATTGAAGTGTTTGCTAGTCTATGAAAACAAGGCACACAATAAAAATCCAAAAACCCTTGCCAAGGACCTGCAACAAAGATTTATTAGTAGTTTGGATTGTTTCAAATGATCACCCCTTCCTGCAAGCACACAAGTTAGGTAAATTTTAGATCCAAAAGACTTTATGAAATAGGGGCCTTCAACAATGCGTTTTGTTGACCAATTCAAAGACCTGATTCATCATAAAAAAAGACCACCTGTAAAATTTTAAGAGATTTCCAGAAATGTAAGAAAATCCAAAAAATTTGTTAATTTGCTCCAAAAATTAATTTTTTATGAAAAATCATAAAAAATTCATATAAAATGCAAAATCGATCCAAAAAATTTGAAATTTTTACTGGAGAGTCTTTATGGTCTTCCAAATCTGCACAAAAAATTTCCTGCAACAAATCCAAGCAGTTTGTGAGATATGAGTAAAATAATGCAAAACCATAATTTTCAAAGATCTGATTTTTGAAGAATGATTTTGCATCAAATTTAAAATCACAAAGAATAGATCCTGTGTATAATTCTGAGAGATTTCCAAAAATGTAAGAAAATCCAAAAAATTCGCTAATTTGCTCTCAAAATTAATTTTTTATGAAAAATCATAAAAAATTCATATAAAATGCAAAATCGATCCAAAAAATCTGAAATGTTTACTGAATCTTTTTGATACTGTTTCTGACCTGCACAAAACATTTTATGGAAAAATTCAAAGTTGTTTGTGAGATCTGATCAAAATAAATAAAAACCCTAATTTTTAAAGATCTGATTTTTAGGGAAATATTTTGCATCAAAATTAAATTCACAAAGAACTGATCCTGTGTATAATTATGATAGATTTCCAAAAATGTAAGAAAATCCAAAAAATTCTCTCATTTGCTCTCAAAATAAATTTTTTATGAAAAATCATAAAAAATTCCTAAAAATTGAAAATTTGCTCCAAAAATTATGAATTTTGGATTGAGATCTTCTGATACTTTCTTCAACCTGCAAAAAACATTTGGTGCAAAATTTTCAAGCCGTGTATGAGATATGATCGAATCTCTCCAAGATCTTGATTTTGTGTCCAAAACCCTAGCTGCACAAGGTTATTCTCCAAATTGTTTTAGAAAACAACAATATAGGGTTAGAAAAATCTGCAAAAAAAACATAGATCTAAGAAAAATCCATGTCCCACCGGGTGTGCCAAAATGTTTATGGTGAAAATGGATAACAATGATAACAATATTGAAAGGCTAAAATGAATCCAACCACTAAACCCTAGCCTAACAATGAACAAAGATCCACCATAACATATGAAAATTACCTAAGACAATGCAAATAACTCAAAATCACAAAGATTATACCATCACATGTCCAATAGGGTTTTGATTTCCATTCTTCCTATCTCCATTGATCTTGCTTGATATACTTGCTCTCAGATTTTTATATGCACAAGAGCTCAACAAAGAACGGAATGTGGTTGCAAGTGGAATTGTAGTGTAGCCAAGTACTCCAAAATCAGTCATTAGGGTTTTGTCATTAGGATATGTCATTAGGGTTTGACAATGAAGAAAGCATCTCCTTAAATAGAAGACACAATAAGAAATGGAGGGTTAAGATTGAGAGGTGTAAAAAGAGAGGTCGGCTAGGATTAGAGGGTAGGTAGAGGAAATAATAAAATAATGAAAGAGGTAGGTAGTGTAGGAATTAAGAGATGAATGACATGTGTCATGTGTAGAAAAATATAATGAATTAATTAAATAAATAAAGATTTATTTAATTAATAGAAGAAGTAGGACAATTAAATAAATAAAATATTTATTTAATTTAGGAAAGGGATAATTTAAATAAATAAATGTATTTATTTAAATGAGAAATAAGGCTAGAAGAGGATAAACGAATTAATTAAATAAATAAGGATTTATTTAATTAATAGAAGAATTAGGCTTAGATAATTAAATAAATAAAATATTTATTTAATTAGACATGACAATTTTGAGTGTCTACACCTAGTCCTATACAAAGGACGAGGATGCTGAACCAAAGGGGGGTCCTTTGCAATAACAAAGAATTGGTTTAAATTCAAAACATTTTTTTATTATTGTTACAAGTATTTCATTAATTTAAAGAACACAACCATTACACTCTTTACCTAATGGGGCCACATTATCTTCCACATCATTTTGTCTAGCCTCAACCTCGACATGTTGAGCACCCTCTAGATCCTCTGGAGTTGAAATATGAAACGTTACATTAATCAATACACCAATTGCAATTAAATTTGTTTAAAGGAATAACAGTGGTCCTCTTTACCTGATTGGGGAACATCACGTTCCTGATGTTGTCTACCTGGATCATGCTCCACTTGGTCACCACCGACTACATGCTCTAAAATATTAACAATAAAGGTTACATTAATTACTACACTAATTTTCAATTTAAGATGTTTAATTGTATTAATAATTACATAAAAAAATTTGAATAGCAAACAAATACCTCCACTACTAGGATGCACATCCGGACCTTCATGTACAGGTTCTGTTCCATGATTATCATGCTGCATTGCAATGTCACACACAGTGTTATCATTGCTTGCTTATTTAAAAAAAATATAGTCACTTTATGTTGAAACTTAACATCAAATAGATTATTGGTTAAGTAGTCAATTTGAAATAATTTTCATTTAGCTTAATTACTGTTGTGACAGATGCATCAGAATCTCGTGTTTGCCCACTCAATTCTCGTAGCCGTTCAGCCATGGCTATATAGCCTTTCTGGTAGCCAATTCTCTTGTCATCTTCCATGGGTCTATTGAATTCAGAGCCCTGCATTTTTGCTTAGTATTGTGAATTTTGCTTGTATTGTTTGATAAAAAAAAAATTGTTTACAATTTATAAATATTTTGATGTGATACTTAATTTACTGATTCTTAGAATTCGTGTGGCAAGTTTCATATAACCACCAGAGCCGAGTTTGTGTTGCCCATGCTTTTCTTGTCTTGCCTTGGTTGCCTTTGACGTGTCACTCAATCTATGAAAAGTTTGAAATATGTTAGATTATATAAATATAATGAATAATTAGTACATATTCACATTCTTAATAGTATCACATACCTTCTTCTAGCGTCTGGTGGTGTATTTCCTTTTTTCCTTTCAATTCTCTCATTTGCATCCAAAATCAGGTCCTTCCACTCCCTCTCTGGAATCATGGGGGGATGCTCATACTTTACGTTCTTCTCTAAATAAGTCGTGTATTGGTCCCTCACATACTTCAGATATGTGCCATCTTTTTCCAGGAGCTTAGTCTTGTCGAATGTGTCATTTCCAAACAACCCTACCATACGGTTTGTCAGTTCATCTTTTAACTTTTTTTCTTGGTCATTCCACCTTAAAAGCAAAAACAAACCTGTTAGATTTAGAAAGAAACTGAAGCTACCTTTGATATAGTTTAAGAAATGGATAAAAGGAAAACTATTCTAGCAATGATATGAAATCAAAATAGTGGATAAGGGTTAGTTCATGTATGATGTTCCACCTTTTACGTATGGTGGGTCCAAATATCTGCAATGAAATGTCATTAAGATTTTTATAAAAATATCATTTCTTGCAAAAAAAACATGGGTTCATTAGTCCAAAATGAGTGATCAGTAAGTAAATTACAATTAGACTATATATAATAATATTTTTAAAGTACCTGGAACGTTCTGTATCTTCAAGGGAATCATTTCTTCGTCGCTCACCACCAATGTGGCCTACAACATTCTTGTACTAGCAATACGGGAAGATCCAGGAAATGATGGTATGTTATCAGTAGTACTCACCTCTAGCGCATCCTCATGTGCATCTCCTGCCACAGTAAATGAATCCACTATGAAATGCCTCCAAGAAAGAACACTTCAAGGGTAATAAACACATAACGAAAGAGAGAGAAAAAGAGGGATCTACCACTAGTGGGCAGGTCAACATGAGCCAATGCAACAGACGATGTCTGCATGCTACGTGTTGCCAACATTGCAGTCGGCAATATAGTTGGGCTCGACCTCGGACCCATGTCAGCACCTGAAGAGTAATACATTAAATATGTAAAACATTAAAAAAGCAAGTTCACAAGTCCAAAGGAGTGGTTTTAATATATAGAACATGGTCATCACCTGAACTACTTGCAATACCCTAATCATCACCACTAGGATGATGAGGCCCTATAAATTTCTGTAAAAATACATATTTTAGTTAATGACATAAAAGAGATAAAAATATAAACCATTATTGAGCTTTTGTTATGATTAAAGCTTTCATTACTGCTTACTTGCAAGTTTTCCATTGTCATCAACAATAGTTGCACCCTCTTTGTTATCTCATTAGCCTAAGGACTTATGGTTGCCAAATCAAGAATCTCTTGCCTAATTTTTCTAATATTCTTATGTACAAATTGCATAGGGTTTGCAGTAAGTGCGATGTCATCAGCACATAACACTGTCGACTACCCCACATCCCTATGGAGCTGCTGAGGTACTGCAGGTTCCTTTCCCTTATCCCGAACATCTGTCTGTGACAAGAATATAATTAACACTATCAAAATTACTTCAAAACACTCAGAAAAAGATCATAATGTAATAGTTTGATTCTATCTAATTTGTACAATTACAATGAGGTTTACCTGCTTCGTAGAAGTGTCAGGACCTACACCCCTATTTGTGCTATGTGGTGGATCCATGTGGCCCTGTGACAAAGAAAAAATATAAAAATGTTAGCGAAATGAAACCAATAGACTTACCAAAAAAACTTAATAATACAATGGTTTATTGGATTCATTAATTGGAGGTTGGCTTAAATAGTATATATATAGTATGTACCACCCCCATGATAGTAACTTTGTTTTCTATCTATACGATTCAAATTGTAATGGATTAGCAGCTCTTCCCCTGCACTTATTGATTTTATCACACATACAAAGACACAATTTCCCTCACGTGCCTCAAATATGCAATTGGGTTGCTTATTAGTTGACCCAAGTCATGTACTATTTATAAAACCTGTAATATTCCCTGTTGCTTTTGGCCTTCCATCAATGTAAAAAGCCACTCATTTACTTTGATCATTATCTTTTTGTTGTATATAATTGGCTGACAGTGCATACCTACGCATACTTTTTTTATATCGAACAATCTGCATCCAATCATTATAATTGTAACAAGGTCCAACAAACTCCATCAATTCAGCAACTTTGTTGTAACAGACCTTTATGCTATCCATGGAAAATAGGCCCAAACCATGTAACAATGAAGGTGCTATGTGATATATCCTCTCATTAACACAAAAATTAGTGTTTATTGGAGGAAGTTCCTTGGGTACACATTGTTTTAGTAGATGTTTGTACCTCAAGGGCACCTCAATGTCACCTTTGGTCTCATCATCATAAGAACATGACCCCCCTTGAGCAAGAAAAAATTCCATGCATTTATTGAATTTTCTTCTAATCTTTTGACCTCTAGTTGATCTCCCTATTTGAGATCTACTACATGTCTCACTTTCCTCTTCTATTCCTACATTTCCCTCACTCGAGGAAGACACATCTGACAAATACCTATTTGGTGATACCTGTGCACCATCAAATGAGAGAGTTAGTTGGTAATGAGAGAGATATTTTGCAAATGAGGGTAATATTGATGAAGAAGTTGGCCATAAAGTTGATGTTGAGATTAAAACTTGAGTAAGTCCAACTGGGGCCCCAAGTGTTGATAACTGTATTAGATTTGCTGCTAATGTTGATGTTTGAAAAACTGAGGAAGTTTGTTTTTCTTGTAATTTTTTAAAAATATATTATTTCTATAAGGTGTATTGACTTATACCTGTCGATCCATGAGACTATGCAGGATCCTCATCAAAGGGGTTCAGGTTCCTGCACCAACAATTGAGCATCATAAGCATTACATTTGTAATTTGATAAACAATAAATACTGCAGTATCATAAGCATCACATATGTATCATCATATATGTAATCGAGCATCATAAGAGTCACATATGTATCATCATAAACATCTAATCCATCAAATATGTATCATAAATCACCATCCATCACATAGCTAATAAGTAGTCCACATTCCAAAATAAACACAAAGTTCAAAAAATGTCACATGTATCATCATAAGCATGTAATCCATCACATATGTATTTTAAATCACCATCTATCACATAGCTAAAGGTGCATCATGAATTAATTATGTAATGGCATTAGAGTTCAAAACATATGAATTAATTATGTAACCATATAAGTCAAATCAATTTCTATCAAGATATCATTATTAAATAGATAATATAATAATCGCATCTCATACATTTCATTCATGTCATTGATCTTCTTCTTCATCCAACTCATCATCATGACCATCATCATCATCATCATCATCATCATCATCATCATCATCATCATCATCATCATCATCATCATCATCATCATCGTCATCGTCGTTGTTGTCGTGATCATAATTGTGTTCGTCGTCATCATCGTCATCACCATCACCGACACCATCACCATCACCATCACCATCACCATCACCATCACCATCATCATCAGCAGCAACACCATCATCATCATAAACTTCTTCTTCGTGTACATTTTCGTCAGGAACATCATCAAGTAACTGTTGACCGTGATCATCTATATCATCTTCTACTTCTTCCATCACATTATACATTATCGGCCTTCCTCTTGGATCATGTCTAACAACAAATGACCAACCCGGTTTATGTGGAACCTCTGAGTAAAATACCTGCTCACATTGACTTGGAAGAACATAGGGCTCATCCCAAACTTTTTCAAACGACCTTGTATTAACCATTGTAAATCCATTATCATGTTCGATAACAGTTCTATCAGGATCATTTATATTCAGTCGTAGCCTATACCATTTGACGACGAATAGAACTAATTTGAAGGAATTAACGTCACACTCAAGTATATCATCCAAAATGCCATAGTATTGATTTTGAGACACTTGAGGATGTATGTCATTTCTAGATGAAATATTGGTCACCTCAAAGACTGCAATTATCCCAGAATCACAAGTTTTCTTCGTGTCATCCAACTGTTTGATGCGAAATTTATGACCATTGCAGCACATAGCCTTGTGGTGTTTGACCTGCAATATGTCTAACATATTAAAATTATTGCATCATGAGTTGATAAACATACGGGTGATTAATAAAATTATACGTACCTATTGATCTCTTAAACCATATGCTAAATCAATTTCCCTTTGTGTAACATTGGAATCTCCATTACGATGAGCTTCTTTAACCAATGAAGTGACACCATCCCATGTTAATGTGCGACCAAAATGTTGACATCGTTCAATCCACACCATCATCCAATCAAGATTGTTTGCAATATACAAATGTAGCGCATCCCACTCTCGACCAACTGTACAAATAATTAATAGACCACTTACAACTGATTTATTTAGAAGATGAAGAATTAATTTACTACAATAACATCTTATAATTACCTCTCACTTTCTTCAATCTACCTTTCCCCATCAAGTGCTCCCCTTCGAATTTATTAATGGGGTTGGGATCCCAAATGCGATCTACGTGGATTTTTGCTGCAAACTTAGGAAGATATTTGGTAATGTACACCATAGTTTGGTATACCATATATCCCTCCACCATAGAACCCTCAGGATGTGCTCTTTGTTGAACCAAAGCCTTCAAAAATTTCAAGTGCCTCTCAACCATCCACATTGACCTAGTGTGTATAGGTCCACACAATTCGATCTCCTCAACTTGGTGTATGAGGTAGTGTTCTTGTGCATTGAAAAAAGTTGAAGGTAGACACTTTTGCATTTCACACATTAGATGAGGGATTTTTCTCTTCCAATATTTTATATCTTCCTTGTGGATTTCTTTAGATGACAACCACCTAATTAAAGAGATTAAAGACGCAAAAATATATAAACGAGACTTTACAAAATAATATACAAATATATTGCATAACAAGTAAAACAAATGGAAAATATAATATATATACAACAAATTGAACAAACATCACTACTTACCTCATGTATTTTCCAAGATCATATATGACTTGTTTGATATTATTGTCAAAGTGGTTTGGGAGAGATAGAGGTAGAACGTACTGCAACAATTATAAAATGATCTTTTCATTGTTTTCTAACATAATACAATGAAAAGTACATGCGCAGTATACAAATATATAGTAAATACACAAGAACGCGAATTACCTTAATGAAGGTATGCCAATCATGCATTTTCATCCCTGGCCCAAATTCACTCTTCTTTGATATGAGATTGTTTATGTTCCTAGCAAATCCTGTGGGAAATCGAATTTTTTGTATGGCTTCTTTTATAGAATTGCTTTGCTGCTTCGTTAATAACCAAAGAAGGGCACTAATATTAATCTGATCTCCATTGCTATTTGATTGAATGACATTTTTCATTGCATGATTGGATTCCATAATGTCACTACAAATTTTGACAATTTTTTCTTTGTCACGCCTTCCATCCAATATTTTCCATAATGTCTCTGTTATATTCTTTCCAATATGCATTGTATCAAACAAATGCACAATTTGTAGCTGCTCGTAGTAAGGCAACCTACTGAATTGTCTAGGATAACTTTTTAGTCCCTTTGGAAGGTGGCCATCCATGCCTTGATGACCTTTAGTATCATCAATTACATCATTAGTAAACAAAACATGATAGAAAAATTCAAATTCCAAACATAAACCATTAGATGGAATGACATTACCTTGACGATTAATTCTATTATATTCCAACTTCCATAAATGGGGAGTCATTATTTGTGGCTTTGATGTAGTCTCTTCTTTCCCATTGAAAAGATGTTTTTCAGTATTCCGGTACTTATGATTTTTGTGAAGGAAGTGCCTATACTCATCAAACACCTGCTTTCCTAAACTTTTTGAATGATGGGATTTCATCTTTGGACCACAAACTGGACATGCAAATTTTCCCTTTGTTTGAAGACCTACACGATAATGTATAATTCTATTAAATCTATTAATTTTTATAATTATAATTATCATGCGCAACTTGAACACTATAACGTACCACAAAAATGTGTTAGCCCTGGGGCATCATGTATTGTCCATACAAGCATTGCATGGAATTGAAATTGTCTTTGTCCTATTGGTCTAGAGATGTCATACATGGTCACACCATTCCATAACTCCAGAAACTCATCGATAAGAGGCTCAATATATACATTCATATCTTTAACTTGGTACTTGCCTAGTGGAATGAACAAAAACATTACATAATTATTATGACCATTTTAGTGCAATATTTATAATTAAATGTAGATGACTATTAAATGATAAAATACCTGGAACAATCATTGCCAACATTATGTGCTCCCTCTTTATTGACATCCATGGAGGAATATTATTGTTGATAACAAAAAAGGGCCACATCGAGTAAACAGATCTCAACTCTCCAAATGGATTGACACCATCCACTGCCAATGAAAGCCTGAGATTATGAGGTTCTTCTTTAAAGTGTGGTCACTTTTCACTCGTTTACTTTGATCATTAGCTTTTTGTTGTATATAATTGGCTGACAGTGCATACCTACGCATACTTTTTTTATATCGAACAATCTGCATCCAATCATTATAATTGTAACAAGGTCCAACAAACTCCATCAATTCAGCAACTTTGTTGTAACAGACCTTTATGCTATCCATGGAAAATAGGCCCAAACCATGTAATGATGAAGGTGCTATGTGATATATCCTCTCATTAACACAAAAATTAGTGTTTATTGGAGGAAGTTCCTTGGGTACACATTGTTTTAGTAGATGTTTGTACCTCAAGGGCACCTCAATGTCACCTTTGGTCTCATCATCATAAGAACATGACCCCCCTTGAGCAAGAAAAAATTCCATGCATTTATTGAATTTTCTTCTAATCTTTTGACCTCTAGTTGATCTCCCTATTTGAGATCTACTACATGTCTCACTTTCCTCTTCTATTCCTACATTTCCCTCACTCGAGGAAGACACATCGGACAAATACCTATTTGGTGATACCTGTGCACCATCAAATGAGAGAGTTAGTTGGTAATGAGAGAGATATTTTGCAAATGAGGGTAATATTGATGAAGAAGTTGGCCATAAAGTTGATGTTGAGATTAAAATTTGAGTAAGTCCAACTGGGGCCCCAAGTGTTGATAACTGTATTAGATTTGCTGCTAATGTTGATGTTTGAAAAACTGAGGAAGTTTGTTTTTCTTGTAATTTTTTAAAAATATATTATTTCTATAAGGTGTATTGACTTATACCTGTCGATCCATGAGACTATGCAGGATCCTGATCAAAGGGGTTCAGGTTCCTGCACCAACAATTGAGCATCATAAGCATTACATTTGTAATTTGATAAACAATAAATACTTCAGTATCATAAGCATCACATATGTATCATCATATATGTAATTGAGCATCATAAGAGTCACATATGTATCATCATAAACATGTAATCCATCAAATATGTATCATAAATCACCATCCATCACATAGCTAATAAGTAGTCCACATTCCAAAATAAACACAAAGTTCAAAAAATGTCACATGTATCATCATAAGCATGTAATCCATCACATATGTATTTTAAATCACCATCTATCACATAGCTAAAGGTGCATCATGAATTAATTACGTAATGGGATTAGAATTCAAAACATATGAATTAATTATGTAACCATATAAGTCAAATCAATTTCTATCAAGATATCATTATTAAATAGATAATATAATAATCGCATCTCATACATTTCATTCATGTCATTGATCTTCTTCTTCATCCAACTCATCATCATGACCATCATCATCATCATCATCATCATCATCATCATCATCATCATCATCATCATCATCATCATCATCATCATCATCATCATCATCATCATCATCATCATCGTCATCGTCGTTGTTGTCGTGATCATAATTGTGTTCGTCGTCATCATCGTCATCACCATCACCGACACCATCACCATCACCATCACCATCACCATCACCATCACCATCATCATCAGCAGCAGCACCATCATCATCATAAACTTCTTCTTCGTGTACATTTTCGTCAGGAACATCATCAAGTAACTGTTGACCGTGATCATCTATATCATCTTCTACTTCTTCCATCACATTATACATTATCGGCCTTCCTCTTGGATCATGTCTAACAACAAATGACCAACCCGGTTTATGTGGAACCTCTGAGTAAAATACTTGCTCACATTGACTTGGAAGAACATAGGGCTCATCCCAAACTTTTTCAAAACGACCTTGTATTAACCATTGTAAATCCATTATCATGTTCGATAACAGTTCTATCAGGATCATTTATATTCAGTCGTAGCCTATACCATTTGACGACGAATAGAACTAATTTGAAGGAATTAACGTCACACTCAAGTATATCATCCAAAATGCCATAGTATTGATTTTGAGACACTTGAGGATGTATGTCATTTCTAGATGAAATATTGGTCACCTCAAAGACTGCAATTATCCCAGAATCACAAGTTTTCTTCGTGTCATCCAACTGTTTGATGCGAAATTTATGACCATTGCAGCACATAGCCTTGTGGTGTTTGACCTGCAATATGTCTAACATATTAAAATTATTGCATCATGAGTTGATAAACATACGGGTGATTAATAAAATTATACGTACCTATTGATCTCTTAAACCATATGCTAAATCAATTTCCCTTTGTGTAACATTGGAATCTCCATTACGATGAGCTTCTTTAACCAATGAAGTGACACCATCCCATGTTAATGTGCGACCAAAATGTTGACATCGTTCAATCCACACCATCATCCAATCAAGATTGTTTGCAATATACAAATGTAGCGCATCCCACTCTCGACCAACTGTACAAATAATTAATAGACCACTTACAACTGATTTATTTAGAAGATGAAGAATTAATTTACTACAATAACATCTTATAATTACCTCTCACTTTCTTCAATCTACCTTTCCCCATCAAGTGCTCCCCTTCGAATTTATTAATGGGGTTGGGATCCCAAATGCGATCTACGTGGATTTTTGCTGCAAACTTAGGAAGATATTTGGTAATGTACACCATAGTTTGGTATACCATATATCCCTCCACCATAGAACCCTCAGGATGTGCTCTTTGTTGAACCAAAGCCTTCAAAAATTTCAAGTGCCTCTCAACCATCCACATTGACCTAGTGTGTATAGGTCCACACAATTCGATCTCCTCAACTTGGTGTATGAGGTAGTGTTCTTGTGCATTGAAAAAAGTTGAAGGTAGACACTTTTGCATTTCACACATTAGATGAGGGATTTTTCTCTTCCAATATTTTATATCTTCCTTGTGGATTTCTTTAGATGACAACCACCTAATTAAAGAGATTAAAGACGCAAAAATATATAAACGAGACTTTACAAAATAATATACAAATATATTGCATAACAAGTAAAACAAATGGAAAATATAATATATATACAACAAATTGAACAAACATCACTACTTACCTCATGTATTTTCCAAGATCATATATGACTTGTTTGATATTATTGTCAAAGTGGTTTGGGAGAGATAGAGGTAGAACGTACTGCAACAATTATAAAATGATCTTTTCATTGTTTTCTAACATAATACAATGAAAAGTACATGCGCAGTATACAAATATATAGTAAATACACAAGAACGCGAATTACCTTAATGAAGGTATGCCAATCATGCATTTTCATCCCTGGCCCAAATTCACTCTTCTTTGATATGAGATTGTTTATGTTCCTAGCAAATCTTGTGGGAAATCGAATTTTTTGTATGGCTTCTTTTATAGAATTGCTTTGCTGCTTCGTTAATAACCAAAGAAGGGCACTAATATTAATCTGATCTCCATTGCTATTTGATTGAATGACATTTTTCATTGCATGATTGGATTCCATAATGTCACTACAAATTTTGACAATTTTTTCTTTGTCACGCCTTCCATCCAATATTTTCCATAATGTCTCTGTTATATTCTTTCCAATATGCATTGTATCAAACAAATGCACAATTTGTAGCTGCTCGTAGTAAGGCAACCTACTGCATTGTCTGGGATAACTTTTTAGTCCCTTTGGAAGGTGGCCATCCATGCCTTGATGACCTTTAGTATCATCAATTACATCATTAGTAAACAAAACATGATAGAAAAATTCAAATTCCAAACATAAACCATTAGATGGAATGACATTACCTTGACGATTAATTCTATTATATTCCAACTTCCATAAATGGGGAGTCATTATTTGTGGCTTTGATGTAGTCTCTTCTTTCCCATTGAAAAGATGTTTTTCAGTATTCCGGTACTTATGATTTTTGTGAAGGAAGTGCCTATACTCATCAAACACCTGCTTTCCTAAACTTTTTGAATGATGGGATTTCATCTTTGGACCACAAACTGGACATGCAAATTTTCCCTTTGTTTGAAGACCTACACGATAATGTATAATTCTATTAAATCTATTAATTTTTATAATTATAATTATCATGCGCAACTTGAACACTATAACGTACCACAAAAATGTGTTAGCCCTGGGGCATCATGTATTGTCCATACAAGCATTGCATGGAATTGAAATTGTCTTTGTCCTATTGGTCTAGAGATGTCATACATGGTCACACCATTACATAACTCCAGAAACTCATCGATAAGAGGCTCAATATATACATTCATATCTTTAACTTGGTACTTGCCTAGTGGAATGAACAAAAACATTACATAATTATTATGACCATTTTAGTGCAATATTTATAATTAAATGTAGATGACTATTAAATGATAAAATACCTGGAACAATCATTGCCAACATTATGTGCTCCCTCTTTATTGACATCCATGGAGGAATATTATTGTTGATAACAAAAAAGGGCCACATCGAGTAAACAGATCTCAACTCTCCAAATGGATTGACACCGTCCACTGCCAATGAAAGCCTGAGATTATGAGGTTCTTCTTTAAAGTGTGGTCACTTTTCCTCTATGTCCATAAATGCTAAACCATCTGTAGGCATTCGAATAATGTCATCTCGACTTCTATTGCATGCATGGTAATCCATAAATTGTGCCAAGCTAGTGCACCTGAATAATCGTTGCATACGTGGAATAATGGGAATATAACAAAGAACCTTGCAAGGCACCTTTTTTGTTATTTGATCTATTCGATATCTACCGATATGACATTCAGGGCATTCTGTTCCAAATTCATGTTGTTTATGATATATAATATGATCATTGGGACAAGCATCTATTGTTTGATACTCCATTCCAATATCTTTCATAATGGCAGATAATTCTCGGTATGAGCGAGGTAGAATATTTGATGGTGGTAAGAAAAACTCACCTATCAATCTACAGCCAAAAAAAAAGTTTGAGGTGTTAATATAAAAAATATTAATGGTACATGATTCACCATTTATTAACTGTAATGACATGTATGACACACCTTAACATACGAGAGATTGTTATGTTGGATAAACCATTCATAACCTTCAAGTTCACCAACAACAATACAGCAGAGAGAAGACTTGTTTGGGAGCCTTTGTAAAGGGGCTCATATGCCTTCTCAAGAAGAGGTAAATCATGAACATCAAGGTCATCCTGATCATCATGATCAGCTGTGCTAGTACTAAATGTGTCATGGATCAACGTATTTGTACCATCATCTTCAATTGTGTTTTCTGGTGCATGATCATCATCTTCCATGGGATCATTATCTTCAGCTTCGATATTCACACCTCCATGTTCCTCCACTTCCAAAACCATATTCTCAGGGTTTTGTTGATCCATACCATGTGCTCTAGGGTGCTCCACCTATATAAAATTGATATACATAAATAAACCATGATCATGATCTCATTATCAAGTGATTTCTTATGTATATAAATTGTTAAAATGATATAATGAACAACTTACCAGTGGATGATAATCATGTCCCCCTTCAATGTGACCATGTTGCCTACAATGTTTCTTAGCTATTTTGATTAGAAGTCTTCTAGTCTTTAATCCCTTACAAATTTTGCAGGGACAATAACATTTCTCATCGCCTTTTCTTTTCAAGTTAGACCATAATCTAGCAATTGTCTCCTTATTTTGTTTTTCTCTGATATTATCTGACATGGTCTTTCTTCATAGGCAAAAAAATCAGGCTATGGAAACTTCAGTGCAAAAGCTTCACAAAAATTGCAAATTGAACCAAAACCATTGAACTTAATAGAGAATGTATTTAATGTAGCTGATTGTGTGAATTTCTGAGCATTGTGTTTGCAAATTCTTACTAAAAGTTTGCCTGTTGCAGAATTTCTGAGAGACATTTTTGAGTATTCTAAGCAAAGCATTTATTTAAACATACACTTATTCATCCACATTGCAGGGATAACAATACAAGGCTCACATATTGGTCTAAGAGGATGCCATGGTCTCACAAAGTAACTAAGAACCATATGAAATGATGGCCGTCTTGAATCCACACACAACTAGGGAGGATCCATACGATTATGTATGACTTCCCCCTTGTTTGTTTAATGGGATTAGCCAGCTCCAAGACATAGCCGTCAATAATCACTAAGAATGTACAAGTGGATCATAGCTACCCATACAACAAACACTTACCCCTATCCTCAAATTTTCCCAATGTTTGATTCCTTATATACACTCATCCAAGGTTATCTATGTCAATCTTGGTGAGGAATCACATCACAACAAAGAAGGCAACATTTAAAAATAGCAAGAGTTTCACTAAACTACCAAAGATCATAAATATTGAAAGAAAGAAAAAATAGTAACAATAATAAGTCAAATAAATGTGTTCAATTCCAATAGCAAATCAAGCATAGCCACAATAACTACACAATAGAGAAAACTCACAATAGTGATTAAACTAATTCAAACAAGATAAAATAAAATTGTTGGCCCATGCAACAAAGATGAGAGATCATCAATAATTGAAGGAAACTTCACAATCCTTAAAAGTGCACATTACATAACTATACGGCTAGAAATTGTGGCTAAATAGAGTGAAGATTCATCATGACTCCAATAATAGTCCCTCATGTGTACATTTGTGGCATGAACACAAAAACTCCCACACGGCATGGCCATGTACCTAATGGAGAAGACATGCCTAGGCTACATGCCCAAAAAACATGACTATAATAATAGTCCCTCATGCATGCATTTGTGGCCTGCACACTACAAATCCTAACATATCATGGAAATACACCTCATATAGAAGACACACCTAGGGCCACATTGCACATAGCAACGTGCCTCACAAAGATGACATGCATAGGGCACATGCCACATAGCAATGTGTCTTATGGAAAAATGTGCATGCATGTCACACACCAAAGCTATATGTATACATCATGAGGCACATCCAAATGTTATCAAACACAACCTATTGTATCTAACATGAGTTCCTCTCTACATGTGTGCAAATCTTCCAACACTAATCACCACTAAGAAGGAATAATATAAAATGCATCTTCAAATATTTGTGTGTGTGTGTGGAATTGTGTCTTTGAACCCAAATCGCTACCATCAACAACATGTAACCATCACCTACACTATATCAAAATGTAAGTATGGTGTGACATCATATCTATTTGCATAATGTCAAAACACATGCAAACATGAAAATCATCATAGCATGACAAAAATCAATCTCCACATGTTGGAACAAAGATATAAATAAGATAATAGGGTAAGAGGAAACCCGTACCAAGAACCACATACCAACTATCGGCAATGCCATCAAGATAAATGTAGGATAGGATACCACTATGAGCCATCCAATGGTCCATTCTATGAGGAGAACTAGGGGATACTATCTTTGAAAGGTGTGGTCAATAGAGATAATCCCTACTAATGCCACAATATGTCACCATAGCTTCTTGAGTTTTCCATCTTCTACTTAACACCACATTTATTGAGTTCCTCAACAGCAAGGTTGGTTCTGAATAGGATGCACAAACATGTAAACACACAAGCATGGTTCATCATACTTGTATTGTATCATACTTGTACAACAATACAAATTCATTTTTCTAGTTAATTACTTAGAGTAAAAATAACTCCATTACATAACATAGGGTAATAATCACCATAAGTTTTCAAATAAGCTGCCCAAACATCAATTGGAGTTACCCTTTCTAAGGTACAAACATAATTTATTTATAACTTCAAAATTAAAATAATCACAATATATCCAAATAAGTTCAATAGTGCATGGAAATAGACAACATGATCCATAATTAAACCCATGAATTACCCTAATTGGATATGCTAATAAAATGGTGTCTCAAATAATAGAGATTATGTTGGACCTATAATAGAGATTTGGACTTTGTTTCATCATACACAAGAATGGTTTCATCATACTTGTATCCAAATACACCATCCATAGATAGGTACTCAGTACCACAATCTCATGTGTACCCTTTTAGCTAAATTTACCCTATATTTAGGTGAATCTACCCTTGTATCATTCCTTGATCTAGTATGTCATTCCACCAATCAATAATTTTTCCATATTCTTGGGAGAGTACACTATCCCTTAGGTGAATCCTCCTTGTGATCATCATCCTAAGTCCTCTTTTTGTTAAGTCTTATCCCTTCATCTTTAGGAAAATCCACCTATCCATATGTGAATCTACTTTCTCTAAGTCCTCTTTTTGTTCAAGAAGACACACTCAAGCCTTCATCACATTCCATAAAAATAAAATCATTATTCCATATAATTGGAAGGAAATGATATATTGCAAAGATTACTATGAAGGTCCAAAATAGTAAAAGAGATGAGACTAATCTTTTATTTCTACTTACAACAGTGAATTGGTTGAGATATACTCATAGACAAAGTGAATGACATGTATGAGAACAACCTCAATAAAGGTAAAAAGGACAATAAATAGTAGTGATAGATGACAATGCATTGAATGTGCCAAGAAAAAGATAGTGGAAACCATGGAGAAATCACTATCAAAACAAAGCCATTAAATAAAACTATGTTGGTGCAGCTTGAGAAGCACAGTAGAACAATGAAAAAAGAACACTATAGGATTCACATTACAATGACATTAGTGAACAATCATCCCTTAGCATGTATCTTCATTAACTTTGGTTTCTATAGAAAAATATAGTGATCATATGCAAATACAATTACATGGTTTGAAAAAGGATACATTACCATATGATATAGGCTAAAAAAGATAAAATTTAATATGTACTTGGAAAAGGGTCTTATTAGTAAGACTCATCATTCATATGTTTACTCCAGTCTATGTTTATATTGCATAGAATATCAAATTTGGTGATACTATTTGAATATGTGAGCATATGTTATATGGTTTTGATCATTGGATAAGAGAATTGTTGCCTAGTAGTTTTCTAATGGCATTGACTATAGTGTCTAAAAGACTTTGGGCTTGAAACACTTTCTAAAGGCATTAAAAGAATGGGACACTTTATGTCACTAGAAAATGGGAATATATTATACTTAAATTTTTTTTATCATCCCATCGAAATTCATTTACAATATCTCGCGCTCTGGCTATGACACACAATAGTTAGGGTTCTTGCTTCTTGGTTCTAGTTAGGGTTCTTGCTTCTTGGATGACTATGTAACTGGTAGCCCGTGTCTGATAAATATACAAATTGGTATGTATATTTATTGTATGATTAAGGGTTGTTTTTGTAAAAATCCTCGTTACTGTCATGTCTAAATATTGTTAAGCATTTGGTTCAAAAACATTTTATTAACTCATTTCGAGCTTTGCATGTGTAGTGTCTATTGGGTCAAGGGTTTCATGATCCATAACTCTTGTATTTTGTTAAAAATGTTTCTCTGCTGCAACATTTGCCAACATCCTCCCTGCGTGTGCCAAAATAGGAGCTTTGGAACAAGGTATGGACATCCATCAAAGCATAATCGAAGGGGTTTTTTTTTTCAGAAATTAGTTGCAAATGCTCCAATAACAAAAATCACAAAATGGGGTAGCATACACACAACATGTGATTAATTCGCAAAAAAAAACCAGTCTCAATATGATTGCGGAAAAAAATTAGTTTCCCTTACCTTGCTTGTGCAGAGATCACTCCGACGGGGGGGGGGGTAGGGAGGCAAGACGGTCATCAGTTGCTTCGAATTGCTTCGATTCAAAATGAAAATGTGTTGTGTTTTTTTTTTTATAAAATGCCCGATGTCATCGGAATTCTGACGAACATGGGCATATTTAAAAAAAAAAAATCAAATTTGACCCTAACGCTCCTTGTCCGTCGGAAACCTCCATCGGAATTTGACCCCAAATGTATTAGTGGGACCATGTCCTCTTTTTGGTCATGCAACTCATCCATCTTCATCACCCTCTTGGACTCGCCTCATGGCTCGGCTCAACATGAGCATTCTTCGGAACCCTGTCCCTATTGCCACATTCGACCCCCACTCTAGGGCCTTGAGATCTGGGATCTCAATGCAAATGCCACTTAAGGTAACCTGGGTGTGTGCCTAGCACATCACCCTTACAAGATCTTGGGTACTCCACTTCCCCAACTGGGACAATTCATTGCACGATTGTCCTCCCCTCAAGGGCCTAGGTACTCCACTTCCCTAGTCCTCAGGTCATAGACAAATCCCAGGGAGTCATCCCCAACATTGGCTCAGTTACTCCACTTCACTGAGATAGGGACCTTGAGTATACATCCACCAGTATACCTCACCATCTAATGATAAGGCTGGGTTACTCTACTTCACCCCTAATGTCCATGTAGGACCTCTATCTCCCCGAGACTAGAGGGTAGGGTTACTCTTCTTCACCACTAGGAGGAGGTGTCTACCATAGACCACCTGGGTGCAATCAGCTATTCTTTCAACCGACCCCCATATATATGCTTTTTGTCCAATTCTCCCACAACTGTAGCTTGGCATTAACCTTTTGTCAATCACCACAACTTCCACCTGCTGAGAATAACAAGGGACTTACAACCCTAGAAGCCTACTGATCTCCTCGAGATAGAAGCCCCTTACATCCTCCCCCATTTAAAATAGGCGACGTCCTCAGTGCCGGACCATTCGACCCGAGTCTCATCCTTCGCAACATTAGGACCTGTTAAAAGTGAGATTCAGATTCACTGTGCCCTACACTTGTATCATTTTTGTCCTTGACATACTTGACTCCTGCCAGCATACCCCATACTAGACTTTCACTCACATGAATCCCATCCATGGCTAACTCGCTTCGGCAAACCCCTGAGTCCAACTCACTGCCTTCGCACTAATCTTGTGAAGACACTCCCTTGCCTCCAACTGATCTTTGTTGCTAGTCCTTGACTCAACAACATATTGCAAGAACCCAGTCCTTGACTTCCACTGAGCTAAATGTCCTTGTTTGAACATCTATGAAACAACTCTATGATATTCGGTTGCACCATGCCCCATACCGGCTTCTACATCTCCAAGAATCCACTATTTACACCACAACATGACAAAACACCACAAACCATGCTCACCTCTAAACTCAGCCACTAGTGCCATCCTCGACGACACCCTTGTCTTCCAACTTCAACTGCTCCCAAATCCAATCCTAGCATTCACTCAAAGAAATGATTGCTACCAACCTTGTTGTGCAAGCCCCTGGTATCTAGCAACCTTGAAGACACATAATTCACTAACCACAACACCCAACTGACTTCCCAAGTCGTACATTCAACTTTCAGCTCTCAACTTCCTTTTTGTAGTGCCATCCTGATTGCCTATTGACTAACCTTGGTTGCGCCCAGCATCTTATCCTGTCCCCAACAACTCAACCAAAGAACAACAACCAACATACTCCCACTGATCCACCTCCAGCTGCACATGATCCTCCTGGTACTTGTCGACCACTTCCACCTCCTTGGTGTACTCTTGCAAACCCACACCTCATGAGTCCACCTTGGTACGCTTCCTTGAAGACGCCCATCTTGCATTACATCCAAATATTCGGTCTGTCTACTTCAATCTACTGTGCTACTTTGTTTGACTGATGCACTATCCACAGAACACCCTGTGCCCTCGGTGCTGCAACCCAAAGAAACTACCAACATCATTCAGTCAACCAACCTATTGTGCATAATGCCTTTGCAATCCACATCCAATATGGGCAAGGTACTCTCTCCTTCCCTTGACTTTCTTTGTGACTCGGTCCCAACTTTGGTTCCCAACCATTAGACCTAACTTGCCACCAATTTCACACCTCAGATCATGTCCCAGACATAATCCTACATCTCACTTCATAAATCTTCCTAGGCACACTTCCCTGAAGACACCCAACTCTTGCATTACATCCTACACATTCAGTAAACTCACTTCCATTCATTGTGCCACTTTGTCTGATTGTCACATTGTCTACAAAATGCCCTATGCCCTCTGTGCTATAGCCCAAAGAAGCCACCAACATTTGTAAGCTAGCAAACCTCTTGTGCCCGATACCTTTGCAAACCACATCCAATGTGGGCAAGGTACTCTCTCCTTCCCTTGACTTTCTTTGTGACTTGGCCCCTCACTAGCTCTCACCATTGGACCTACTTCGCCACCAAATTTACACCTCGGATCATGTCCTAGACACAATCCTACACCATACTGGGAACAACCTTATGCCATCCCACAGCCTAAATTGTTACACCTCGGGTCCATCCCAGATAAGACCTTACACCACACTATACCTTATAGCTCCATGTTTATTTTGCCTTGGACCCATCCTTGACAAGATCCTACCCCACACTACTCCTCACAGCTCCTAACTCCTTTGACTGGTCTTACATGCCACTGCCCTTGGACACTACCATATCAAATCTTACGGCCCTGCCGACTACTTCCAACACTGAACCCAGTTCAATAATGACTCACATCTTGCCTACTTCGCTCCACCTGAACTACTAAAGCACTTCCCATGCAATATTTTCCCCACCAAGGGATCCTCTCTTGATCCCTTGTCACTCCACTAGCATAGACCCCTTCTAATGGAACTTGGCCGCAAGCATAATCTCCAACCAACTAACTACCACTCATAGAACTCAGCCACAGACTTCACCATCCTTATCCCTACCTGGGTTGGCTTAACATTTTTATTGACCATGCCTTGCTAGCCACCTTGGTCTACTTGTCCTCAAGACTGCAAACCATAATCTGCCTTCGTAGTCTTCCTCTAACCACTTGATAGCCTAGCTACCTCAACTCATCTAACTAGCCCTACCAATTTTTATGTTCTAATACCAACTGTCATGAGGCTAGACCGACCTGCTACCCAAACAAGCTTTTTCCTTCCTAAGGAGGTCCAACCTCATGCAGCACTGGCAAACCTTACTCGTGACTCCCATTGCAGACAAGTCCTTTCTTGCTCCCAGACTACGCCATCCCTTTTCAAGTGTCCACCACTTCACCACATCAACATACACCCATTTGGAATAGAAGTCCATCCCAACCCTCTCACGGGTCTCCTTCATTCTGATGCTCCTAGCATTCCCTTCAAGTCCCTGACTCTACTCTAGCACTATCTTGTTGCACTGCCCTTGCACCCTTGGTACAAGCTTACAAGTCTCCTCCATGCCTTCATCTTCTGAGTCCCCCATAAGACCCTGACTACTAACAATGACCCCATCTGGAACTCCTTAAGTCCTCCGACTCCAACTTTGCACACTCCCTGAGCATGCTGAGTACTCCCACAACATTGGTGCCCCATGTTGGCCTCCCTCAGCTCCTCTGAACCCTCAGCTCCCATGACCTCTTAGGACATAATATGACCCATAACGACACAATTTGGTGTCTTAAGGGGTCATATGGTTTCCTAAGGGGTCGTAGGAGACTTATATGACCCCTTAGGAAACTATAGGACTCATAACGACCCAATATGGTGTTATAAGGGGTCGTCTATTGTCCTTAGGGGTCATATGGTGTCCCATGACCCCTTAGGACACAATATGACCCCTTAGGACACAATATGACCCATAAAAATAGAATTTGGTGTCTTAAGGGGTCATATGGTGTCTTAAGGGGTTGTAGGACACAATAGGACCCCTATGGACACCATAGGACTCATAAAAACCTAATATGGTGTCATAAGGGGTCAGATATTGTCCTTGGGGGTCATACGGTGTCCCATGACCCCTTAGGACACCATATGACCCATAACGACACAATTTGGCATCTTAAGGGGTCATATGGTGTCCTAAGGGGTCATAGGACACAATATGACCCCTTAGGACACCATAGGACCCATAACGAGCCAATATGGTTTCTTAAGGGGTCATATGGTGTCCTAAGGGATTGTAAGACACAATATGATCCCCTAGGACACCATAGGACCCATAACGACCCAATATGGTGTCATAAGGGGTCATATGTTGTCCTTAGGGTCATATGGTGTCCCATGATCCCTTAGGACACAATATGACCCATAACAACACAATTTGGTGTCTTAAGGGGTAATATGGTTTCGTAAGGGGTTCTAGGAGACAACATGACCCATTAGGAAACCATAGGACTCATAACGACCCAATATCGTATGATAAGGGGTCGTATATTGTCCTTAGGGGTAATATGGATCTTTTAGGAAATGATATGACCCCTTAGGACATAATATGACCTATAATGATAGATTTTGGTGTCTTAAGGGGTCATATGGTGTCTTAAGGGGTCGTAGGACACAATAGGACCCCTATGGACACCATATGACTCATAACGACCCAATATGGTCTCATAAGGGGTCCTATGTTGTCCTTAGGGGTCATAAAGTGTCCCATGACCCCTTACGACACCATATGACCAATAACGACATAATTTGGTGTCTTAAGGGGTCATCTGGTGTCCTAAGGGGTCGTAGGACACAATATGACCCCTTAGGACACCATAAGACCCTTAATGAGCCAATATGGTATCTTAAGGGGTCATATGGTGTCCTAAGGGGTTGTAGGACACAATATGATCCCCTAGGACACCATAGGACCTATAACGACCCAATATGTTGTCATAAGGGGTCGTATGTTGTCCTTAGGGGTCATATGGTGTCCCATCACCCCTTAGGACACAATATGACCCATAACGACAAAATTTGGTGTCTTAAGGGGTCATGTGGTATCCTAAGGTGTTGTAGGACATAATATGCCCTCTATGGACACCATATGACTCATAACAACTCAATATGGTGTCATAAGGGGTTGTATATTGTCCTAAGGGGTCATATGGTGTCCCATGACCCCTTAGGACATAATATGGCAAATAACAACACAGCTTGGTGTCTTAAGGGGTCATATGGTGGCCTAATGGGTTGTAGGACACAATATGACCCCTCAGGACACCATAGGACTCATAACGATGCAATATGGTGTCATAAGGGGTCGTATGTTGTCCTTAGGGGTCATATGGTGTTCCATGACCCATTAGAACACCGTATGACCCCTAATGACACAATTTGGTGTTTTAAGGGGTCATATGGTGTCCTAAGGGGTCATAGGACATAATATGACCCCTTAGGATATTATAGGACCTGTAACAACCCAAAACGGTGTCATAAGAGGTCATATGTTGTCCTTAGGGGTCATATGGTGTCCCATGACCCCTTAGGACACAATATGACCCATAGCAACACAATTTGGTATCTTAAGGGGTCATATGGTGTCTTAAGGGGTCATAGGACACAATATGACCCCTTAGGACACCATAGGACCCATAACGACCCAATATGGTGTCTTAAGGGGTCATATGGTGCCCTAAGGGGTCATAGGACACAACATGACCCCTATGGACATCATATGACTCATAACGACCCAATATGGTGTCATAAGGGGTTGTATGTTGTCCCCATGGGTCATATTGTGTCTCATCACCCCTTAGGACACAATATGAACCATAATGACATGATTTGGTGTCTTAAGGGGTCATATGATGTCCTAAGGGGTCGTAGGACATAATATGACCCCTTAGGACACCATATGACTCATAACAGTTCAATATGGTATCATAAGGGATTGTATGTTGTCCTTAGGGGTCATAAGGTGTTCCATGACCCCTTAAGACACAATATGACCCATAACGACACAATTTGGTGTCTTAAGGGGTCATATGGTGTCCTAAGTGGTCGTAGGACACAATATGACCCCTTAAGACACCATAGGACCCATAAAAACCCAATATGGTGTCCTAAGGGGTCGTATGTTGTCCTTAGGGGTCATATGGTGCCCCATGACCCCTTAGGACACCATATGACCCATAACAACACCATATGGTGTCATATAGGGGTCATATGACCTGTAACGACACCATATAGAGTCATAAAGGGTCATATTATGTCCTAAGGGGTCATATGGTGTCTTAAAGGGGTCATATGGCACAATATGACCCCTTAGAATATAATATGATGCATAACAACACAATTTGGTGTCTTAAGGGGTTATATGGTGTTCTAAGGAGTTGTAGGACACAATATGACCCCTTAGGAAACCATAGGACCCATAATCTCTTTCTCCCTCTCCCCTAATTTTGCTATCTCTCTCTCCCTTCCATCTCCCCATCTCTATGTCCCTTCACCCTCCCCATCTCTCTATCTCTCTCTCTCTCTCTCTATATCCCCTCGTCTCTCTCTCTCTCTCTCTCTCTCTCTCTCTCCCCCCTCCCCCGTCTCCCTCCCTTTCCCTTAATCTCTCTCTCTCTCTCTCACTCTCCCTTTCCCCTAATCTCTCTCTCTCTCTCTCCTCTAATCTCTTTATCTCTCTCTCTCCCTTCCCCCCTCTCTCTCCCCTAATATATTTATCTCTCTCTCCCTTCCCCTCCCCCCTTCTCTCTCTCTCTCACTCCCCTCTCTCTCTCTCCCTAATATCATATACTAATTTATTTATATTAATTAATATATTAAAATATTATATATTAATATATTAATAAACAATAGATTAATTATGTGCAAATTTAGTTAGTGAATTTACTTATAAAAATTGGATATCTGATATATATAATCGGGTACCGGATATCCGATTTTTGTTGTACAAATTTCAAATTTTGGCTCGAGAATGCTTTGAGATTTAGCTTGGAAGTGACAAGCCTAGAATGTCAACTGAAAAAACATGTTTTTCAGTATTCCTTGATTTTCTGGACTTTACATTGGTGGCTAACGACTTTTTTTGTAGCCAAAATTGATAAAATGAAAAGAGTTTTTAAGGACATTCTCAGCTTTCCAACAATATAAGAATTGTCTTATTTTGAGTTTAATAAATAATAATTATTTATTTTTTAATTGAATTTTGACAATAGTCTTAATTGATAGGCTGATTGAAAAACACTCATAACTTTCAAACGGTATAACATTTTTTGAATCCAAAATATGCATCACATGCTATGCTTCATCTACTATAGGGAAAAATTAAAAAAAATTATTTTTCATAAGGTTTTGACCAAGTTAAGGTGGTCAGACGTAGAAGTTTCTGAATTTATTAAAAGGTTTAGTAAACAATTCATAAATAATTATTTACTTTATAAAAAATTATAAAAAAATACTTGTCACATCCGGACATGAGTCTAATACTTATATTATAAATATAAAAAATATTATGATTTGATTGTGATTAGGGTGGTCAGACATACATCTACTTCTTATCTTTTTCTTGAATTTTTAGTACCATTGCATTGAAATTTGAAATTTTCATTAAATAAGATTGTTTTTTTAAGAAAAAACTAGTAGCTTAGAAACTAAATTCAATTTTATATAGATTCTCTTTTTACATATTTTAAAAATAATGTTCACAACTTATTCAAATTTTCATGTCAAGTTGCATAACTTTGATTTTTTGAAATTTCATTGCCACTTAAGGGCCTATTTTGGCACACCATGATCCTGCACATACCCGTAGAGTATTTGGATGTTTGTGAGTTTCAAGTTGTTTTACTGTTAATCTATTGTAATAGTCAACTAGTTAAACTTAAAAGTGGTATGGGTATGTGCAGGATCATGGTGTGCCAAAACAGGCCCTTAAGTGGCAATGAAATTTTAAAAAATCAGAGTTATGCAACTTGACATGAAAAATTGAGTAAGTTATGAACATTATTTTTAAAATATGTAACAAGAGAATATATAGAAAATTGAATGTAGTTTCTAAGATACTAGTTGTTTTTTGAAAAAAAAATCCTATTTGATGAAAATTTCAAATTTCAATGCAGTGGTACAAAAATTTCAGGAAAAAGATAAGAAGTAGGTGTATGTCTGACCACCCTAATCACAATCAAATCATTATATTTTTTTATAATATTTATAATATAAGTATTAGACTCATGTCCGAATGTGATACATATTTTTTTATAATTTTTTATAAAGTAAATAATTATTTATGAATTTTTTACTACAGCTTTTTAGAAATTCAAAAACTCCTACGTCTGACCACCTTAACTTGGTCAAAACCTTATGAAATTCAATTTTTTTAAATTTTTCCCTATAGTAGATGAAGCATAGGATGTGACACATGTTTAAAATTCAAAAAATGTTATGCGGTTTGAAAGTTATGAGTAATTTTTAATCAATTTATCAATCAAGACTTTTGTCAGAATTAAATTAGAAAATAAATAATAATAATTTATTAAAGTTGAAATAAGACAAGCCTTATATTGTTGGAAATCTGAGAACATCCTTAAAAAACCCTTTTCATTTTATCAATTTTGGCTATAAAAAAAGTCGTCAGCCACCAGTGTAAAGTCTAGAAAATCAAGGAATACTGAAAAACACGTTTTTTTAGTTGACTTTCCAGGCTTGTCACTTCCAAGACAAATTCCAAAGCAAACCTGAACCAAAATATGGGGGGAAAAATTCATGTTTTAAAATCAGATATCCAATTTTTGAAAAAAAAAATATATATATTTTAGTAAATTGGGCATAATTTTTGCGTTTTATATCAAAATTTGAGTTTTTACAGGCGTTGGAAAGGTAATTAAGAGCTCTATTATATGGAATAGGTATATTTTCAATTGTTTGTTTTAAAAAATTATTATTATTTATTTAAATTAATCTTTCATTTTTAAAACATAAAAAACTCATGACTTTTTCATATGATTTCCCTATTGCATGAATTTTTGTAACAATAATGTCAAAATAAACTAAATAAGTAATTAATTAATAATAGAAAATTTATGAATTTTATTGAGTTCGATAAATTTTGATAAACCATGTTATCTATGTTTGTTACTTTCTCCACCTCCCTCTCCTAAACCTATCACACCACCTATTTGTTTCTTCCTCCCTCTCTTTTGTCCATATTTATACATCTCTCTCTAGACCTATATCTCTAACTATCAATGAATACCTCATTAAATCTCTCAAGCTCTACAAGGTGCTGAAATTTATACCACTTCATAATTTCCCCCTTTATGTCACTCTCTCTTCCCTAAGATCTAGACTAGTCTCTCTGCATTTGCTTCTCATCTCTAGCAACAAAATTCAGAGGTGATGAGGAGAGGCGTAGGGAAGTATCAAAAAAAGGAGAGGGGGAGAGAGGTGAGAAGGAGAGATTAATTGGGGGGAAGAGAGAGTGAGAGAGAGAGAGAGCTATAGGTAATTAGGTGGAAGGTGAAGAGAGAGAGGGAGGGGGTGACTGGGGTGAAGAGAGAATGAGAGGGAGAATTTGAGATTATTAGGGAGTAGGAGGAGAGGGGGAGAGGGGAAAGTATCAACAAAGAGAGAAGAGAGATGGGGACAGAGGTGAAGAGAGACATAGAGAGTAATTAGGGGGTGGGTAGAGGGGGAGAGGGAAGTATCTATAAACCCATAGAAGGAGAGAGGTGATTGAGGGTAATTGAGGAAAAGAAATAATGTGAGAGAGAATATGGTGTCCTAAAGGGTCATATGGTGTCTCATGAACCTTTAGGACACCATATGACACCTTAGGACACCATATGATGTTGTTATAGGTCTTATGGTGTCCTAAGGGGTCATATGGTGTTCTATGATCCTTTAAGACATCATATGGTGTCATTACAAGTCGTATGGTGTGTTAAGGGGTCATATGCTATCCTATGACCCCTTAGGTATTGTTAGGGGTCATATTGTGTTTGAATGGGTCATATGGTGTCGCTGGGGGTTCTATGGTGTGCTAAGGGGTCATATTGTGTCCTAAGGGGTCACAAGACATCGTATGACCCTTAGACACCACATGATCCATTAAGTTTTGTTAGGGCTCATACTATGTCCTAAGAGGTCATATGGTGTCCCATGACCCTTTAGGACACCATATGACCCCTTAGGACATCATATGGTGTCGTTATGGGTCTTATGGTGTCCTAAGGGGTCATATGGTGTTCTATAACCCCTTAGGACACCATATGACCCCTTAGGACATTATATGACCCCTTAAGATACCATACGATACCTTGGGACACCATATGGTATCACAATGATTCTTATGGTGTCCTAAGTGGTCATATGGTGTCCTATGAACCCTTAGGACACTATATGACCCATTAGGTGTCATTAGGGGTCTTATTGTGTCCTAATGGGTCATATGGTGTCGTATGATGCCTTAGGACACCATATGCTTGGAGACAATATGGTGCTATGGGTCGTATGGTGTCCTATGACACCTTAGGACACCATATGATCCCTTAGGATACCATTTGGTGTTGTTATGTGTCGTATGGTGTCCTAGGACCCCGTAAGTGTCATTAGGGTTATTTTTTGTCCTAAGGGGTCGTATTGTGTCCTAAGGGGTCATACGGTGTCCTATGACCCCTTAGAACACTATATGATGTCATTAGGGGTCATATTCTGTCCTAAGGGGTCATATTGTGTCTTATGACCCCTTAGGACACCACATGGTGTCATTATGGGTCATATGGTCTTCTATGGGGTCATATGGTGTTCTATGACCCCTTAGGACACCAATTTTATGTTAATATGGGTTGTATGGTCTCCTAAGGGGTCATATGGTGTCCTATGACCCCTTAGGACACCATATGGTTTCATTATGTGTCACATGGTTTCCTAAGGCATCATATGGTGTTCTATGACCCCTTAGGACACCATATGGTGTCATTAAGGGTTGTATGGTGTGCTAAGGGGTCATATGGTGTTCTATGACCATTTATAACACCATATGATCCCTTAGGTATCGTTAGGCATCATTTTGTGCCGTTAGGGGGTGATATAATGTCCTATGACCCCTTAGGACACAATATGACCCCTTAGGTGTTGTTAGGGGTCATATTGTGTCCTAACGGGTCATATAGTGTCCTACAACCCCTTAGGACACCATATGACCCGTTAGGACACAATATGACCCCTAACAACACCTAAGGGGTCATATTGTGTCCTAAGGGGTCATATGGTGTCATTTGGGATTGTATGGTGTGCTAAGGGGTCATATTGTGTACTAGATTCCTAGGACATCATATAACCTCTCAGGACACCATATGACCCCTTAGATTTTGTTAGGGGTCATATTATGTCCTAAGAGGTCATATGGTGTCTCATGACACCATATGACCCCTTAGGACACCATATCGTGTCATTATGGGTCTTCTTATGTTCTAAGGGGTTATATGGTGTTGTAAGGGATCATATGGTTTTATATGACCCCTTAGGATACCATATGATGCCTTAGGACACCATATGGTGTCGTAAAGGGTCATATGGTATTCTAAGGGGTCATATGGTGTTCTATGGGGTCATATGGTTTTGTATGACCCCTTAGGACACTATATAACATTTTTAGGGGTCATATTATGTCCTAAGGGGTCATATTGTGTCTTATGACCCCTTAGGACACCACATGGTGTCTTTATATGTTGTATGGTGTTCTAAGGGGTCATATGGTGTTCTATGACCCTCTAGGACATCATATTATGTTGTTATGGGTTGTATGGTCTCCCAAGGAGTCATATAGTGTCCTATGACCCCTTAGGACACCATATGGTGTCATTATACGTTATATGCTTTCCTAAGGGGTCATGTGGTGTTATATGACCCCTTAGGAGACCATATGATCCCTTAGGACACCATATGGTGTTGTTAGGGGTCGTATGGAGTGCTAAGGGGTCATATGGTGTCCTATGACCCCTTAGCACACAATATGACCCCTTAGTACACCATACAGTGTCCTTAGGGGTCATATGGTGTCCTATGACCCCTTAGGACACAATATGACCCCTTAGGTGTTGTTAGGCGTCATATTATGTCCTAACGGGTTATATGGTGTCCTACAACCCCTTAGGACACCATATGGTGTTGTTAGGGGTTGTATGGTGTGCTAAGGGGTCATATTTTGTTGTAAAGGTTCCTAGGATATCATATAACCCCTTAGGACACCATATGACCCCTTAGGTATCGTTAGGGGTCATATTGTGTCCTAAGGAGTCATATGGTGTCTGATGACACCATATGACCCCTTATGACACCATATCGTGTGGTTATGGGTCTTCGTGTTCTAAGGTCTCATATGGTGTTATATGACCCATTAGGATACCATATGACCACTTAGTAAACCATATGGTGTTGTAAAGGGTGGTATGGTCTTGAAAGGGGTATTATGGTGTCCTAAGGGGTCATATGGTGTCCTATGACCCCTTAGGACACTATATGACATTGCTAGGGGTCATATTATGTCCTAAGGGGTAATATTGTGTCTTATTACCCCTTAAGACACCACATGGTGTCATTATGGGTCGTATGATGTTCTAAGGGGTCATATGGTGTTCTATTACCCTCTAAGAAACCATATTATGTTGTTATGGGTTGTATTGTCCTCTAAGGGGTCATATGGTGTCCTATGACCCCTTAGTTCACTATATAGTGTCATTATACATTGTATGGTGTCCTAAGGGGTTATATGGTGTTCTATGACCCCTAGGACACTATATGACTCCTTAGGACACCATATGGTGTCATTAGGGGTCATATGGTGTGCTAAGGGGTCAAATGGTGTCCTATGACCCCTAAGACACCACATGGTGTCGTTATGGGTCGTATGGTGTTCTAAGGGGTCATATGGTGTTTTATGACCCTCTAAGACACCATATTATGTTGTTATGGGTTGTATCATCCTCTAAGGGTTCATATGATGTCCTATGACCCCTTAGGACACCATATAGTGTCATTATGCATCTTATTATGTCCTAAGGGGTCATATGGTGTTCTATGACCCCTTACGACACCATATGACTCCTTAGGACACCATATGGTGTCATTGGGGGTCATATGGTGTCCTATGACCCCTTAGAACACCATATGACCCCTTATGTATCGTTAGGTGTCATTTTGTGTTGTTAGGGGTCATATGGTGTCCTATGACCCCTTAGGACACAATATGACCCCTAAAGACACCATATAGTGTCGTTAGGGGTCATATAGTGTCCTATGACCCCTAAAGACACCATATAGTGTCGTTAGGGGTCATATAGTGTCCTATGACCCCTTACAACACAATATGACCCCTTAAGTGTTGTTAGGGTCATATTGTGTCCTAACAGGTCATATGATGTCCTACGACCCCTTAGGACACCATATGGTGTTGTTAGGGATTGTATGGTGTGCTAAGGGGTCATATTTTGTTCTAAAGGTTCCTAGGATATCATATAACCCCTTAGGACACTATAAAACCCCTTAGGTATCGTTAGGGGTGATATTGTGTCCTAAGGAGTCATATGGTGTCTAATGACACCATATGACCCCTTACGACACCATATCGTGTGGTTATGGGTCTTCTTGTGTTCTAAGGTCTCATATGGTGTTATATGACCAATTAGGATACCATATGACCCCTTAGTAAACCATATGGTGTTGTAAAGGGTGGTATGGTGTTGCAGGGGGTATTATGGTGTCCTAAGGGGTCATATGGTGTCCTATGACCCCTTAGGACACTATATGACGTTGCTAGGGGTCATATTATATCCTAAGGGGTAATATTGTGTCTTATGACCCCTTAAGACACCACATGGTGTCATTATGGGTCATATGATGTTCTAAGGGGTCATATGGTGTTCTATTACCCTCTAAGAAACCATATTATGTTGTTATGGGTTGTATTGTCCTCTAAGGGGTCATATGGTGTCCTATGACCCCTTAGTTCACTGTATAGTGTCATTATACATTGTATGGTGTCCTAAGGGGTTATATGGTGTTCTATGACCCCTAGGACACTATATGACTCCTTAGGACACCATATGGTGTCATTAGGGGTCATATGGTGTGCTAAGGGGTCAAATGGTGTCCTATGACCCCTAAGACACCACATGGTGTCGTTATGGGTCGTATGGTGTGCTAAGGGGTCATATGGTGTTTTATGACCCTCTAAGACACCATATTATGTTGTTATGGGTTGTATGGTCCTCTAAGGGGTCATATGATGTCCTATGACCCCTTAGGACACCATATAGTGTCATTATGCATCTTATTATGTCCTAAGGGGTCATATGGTGTTCTATGACCCCTTACGACACCATATGACTCCTTAGGACACCATATGGTGTCATTGGGGGTCATATGGTGTCCTATGACCCCTTAGAACACCATATGACCCCTTATGTATCGTTAGGTGTCATTTTGTGTTGTTAGGGGTCATATGGTGTCCTATGACCCCTTAGGACACAATATGACCCCTAAAGACACCATATAGTGTCGTTAGGGGTCATATAGTGTCCTATGACCCCTTACAACACAATATGACCCCTTAAGTGTTTTTAGTGTCATATTGTCTCCTAACGGGTCATATGGTGTCCTACGACCCCTTAGGACACCATATGGTGTTGTTAGGGATTGTATGGTGTGCTAAGGGGTCATATTTTGTTCTAAAGGTTTGTAGGATATCATATAACCCTTTAGGACATCCATAAAACCCCTTAGGTATCGTTAGGGGTCATATTGTGTCCTAAGGAGTCATATGGTGTCTAATGACACCATATGACCCCTTACGACACCATATCGTGTGGTCATGCGTCTTCTTGTGTTCTAAGGGCTCATATGGTGTTATATGACCCATTAGGATACCATATGAACCCTTAGTAAACCATATGGTGTTGTAAAGGGTGGTATGGTGTTGCAGGGGGTATTATGGTGTCCTAAGGGGTCATATGGTGTCCTATCACCCCTTAGGACACTATATGACGTTGCTAGGGGTCATATTATGTCCTAAGGGGTAATATTGTGTCTTATGACCCCTTAAGACACCACATGGTGTCATTATGGGTCGTATGATGTTCTAAGGGGTCATATGGTGTTCTATTACCCTCTAAGAAACCATATTATGTTGTTATGGGTTGTATTGTCCTCTAAGGGGTCATATGGTGTCCTATGACCCCTTAGTTCACTATATAGTGTCATTATACATTGTATGGTGTCCTAAGGGGTTATATGATGTTCTATGACCCCTAGGACACTAGATTACTCCTTAGGACACCATATGGTGTCATTAGGGGTCATATGGTGTGCTAAGGGGTCAAATGGTGTCCTATGACCCCTAAGACACCACATGGTGTCGTTATGGGTCGTATGGTGTTCTAAGGGGTCATATGTTGTTTTATGATGCTCTAAGACACCATATTATGTTGTTATGGGTTGTATGGTCCTCTAAGGGGTCATATGATGTCCTATGACCCTTTAGGACACCATATAGTGTCATTATGCATCTTATTATGTCCTAAGGGGTCATATGGTGTTCTATGACCCCTTACGACACCATATGACTCCTTAGGACACCATATGGTGTCATTGGGGATCATATGGTGTCCTATGACCCCTTAGAACACCATATGACCCCTTATGTATCGTTAGGTGTCATTTTGTGTTGTTAGGGGTCATATGGTGTCCTATGACCCCTTAGGACACAACATGACCCCTAAAGACACCATATAGTGTCGTTAGGGGTCATATAGTGTCCTATGACCCCTTACAACACAATATGACCCCTTAAGTGTTGTTAGGGTCATATTGTGTCCTAACGGGTCATATGGTGTCCTACGACCCCTTAGGACACCATATGGTGTTGTTAGGGGTTGTATGGTGTGCTAAGGGGTCATATATTTTTTTAAAGGTTCCTAGGATATCATATAACCCCTTAGGACACCATAAAACCCCTTAGGTATGGTTAGGGGTCATATTGTGTCCTAAGGAGTCATATGGTGTCTGATGACACCATATGACCCCTTATCACACCATATCGTGTGGTTATGGGTCTTCTTGTGTTCTAAGGTCTCATATGGTGTTATATGACCAATTAGGATACCATATGACCCCTTAGTAAACCATATGGTGTTGTAAAGGGTGGTATGGTGTTGCAGGGGGTATTATGGTGTCCTAAGGGGTCATATGGTGTCCTATGACCCCTTAGGACACTATATGACATTGCTAGGGGTCATATTATGTCCTAAGGGGTAATATTGTGTCTTATGACCCCTTAAGACACCACATGGTGTCATTATGGGTCGTATGATGTTCTAAGGGGTCATATGGTGTTCTATTACCCTCTAAGAAACCATATTATGTTGTTATGGGTTGTATTGTCCTCTAAGGGGTCATATGGTGTCCTGTGACCCCTTAGTTCACTATATAGTGTCATTGTACATTGTATGGTGTCCTAAGGGGTTATATGGTGTTCTATGACCCCTAGGACACTATATGACTCCTTAGGACACCATATGGTGTCATTAGGGGTCATATGGTGTGCTAAGGGGTCAAATGGTGTCCTATGACCCCTAAGACACCACATGGTGTCGTTATGGGTCGTATGGTTTTCTAAGGGGTCATATGGTGTTTTATGACACTCTAAGACACCATATTATGTTGTTATGGGTTGTATGGTCCTCTAAGGGTTCATATGATGTCCTATGACCCCTTAGGACACCATATAGTGTCATTATGCATCTTATTATGTCCTAAGGGGTCATATGGTGTTCTATGACCCCTTATGACACCATATGACTCCTTAGGACACCATATGGTGTCATTGGGGGTCATATGGTGTCCTATGACCCCTTAGAACACCATATGACCCCCTATGTATCGTTAGGTGTCATTTTGTGTTGTTAGGGGTCATATGGTGTCCTATGACCCCTTAGGACACAATATGACCCCTAAAGACACTATATAGTGTCGTTAGGGGTCATATAGTGTCCTATGACCCCTTACAACACAATATGACCCCTTAAGTGTTGTTAGGGTCATATTTTGTCCTAACGGGTCATATGGTGTCCTACGACCCCTTAGGACACCATATGGTGTTGTTAGGGGTTGTATGGTGTGCTAATGGGTCATATTTTGTTCTAAAGGTTCCTAGGATATCATATAACCCCTTAGGACACCATAAAACCCCTTAGGTATCGTTAGGGGTCATATTGTGTCCTAAGGAGTCATATGGTGTCTGATGACACCATATGACCCATTATCACACCATATCGTGTGGTTATGGGTCTTCTTGTGTTCTAAGGTCTCATATGGTGTTATATGACCAATTAGGATACCATATGACCCCTTAGTAAACCATATGGTGTTGTAAAGGGTTGTACGGTGTTGCAGGGGGTATTATGGTGTCTTATGACCCCTTAGGACACTATATGATGTTGCTAGGGGTCATATTATGTCCTAAGGGGTAATATTGTGTCTTATGACCCCTTAAGACACCACATGGTGTCATTATGGGTCGTATGATGTTCTAAGGGGTCATATGGTGTTCTATTACCCTCTAAGAAACCATATGATGTTGTTATGGGTTGTATTGTCCTCTAAGGGGTCATATGGTGTCCTATGACCCCTTAGTTCACTATAGAGTGTCATTTTACATTGTATGGTGTCCTAAGGGGTTATACGGTGTTCTATGATCCCTAGGACACTATATGACTCCTTAGGACACCATATGGTGTCATTAGGGGTCATATGGTGTGCTAAGGGGTCAAATGGTGTCCTATGACCCCTAAGACACCACATGGTGTCGTTATGGGTTGTATGGTGTTCTAAGGGGTCATATGGTGTTTTATGACCCTTTAAGACACCATATTATGTTGTTATGGGTTGTATGGTCCTCTAAGGGGTCATATGATGTCCTATGACCCCTTAGGACACCATATAGTGTCATTATGCATCTGATTATTTCCTAAGGGGTCATATGGTGTTCTATGACCCCTTACGACACCATATGACTCCTTAGGACACCATATGGTGTCATTGGGGGTCATATGGTGTCCTATGACCCCTTAGAACACCATATGAACCCTTATGTATCGTTAGGTGTCATTTTGTGTTGTTAGGGGTCATATGGTGTCCTATGACCCCTTAGGACACAATATGACCCCCAAAGACACCATGTAGTGTCGTTAGGGGTCATATAGTGTCCTATGACCCCTTACAACACAATATGACCCCTTAAGTGTTGTTAGGGTCATATTGTGTCCTAACGGGTCATATGGTGTCCTACGACCCCTTAGGACACCATATGGTGTTGTTAGGGGTTGTATGGTGTGCTAAGGGGTCATATTTTGTTCTAAAGGTTCCTAGGATATCATATAACCCCTTAGGACACCATAAAACCCCTTAGGTATCGTTAGGGGTGATATTGTGTCCTAAGGAGTCATATGGTGTCTGATGACACCATATGACCCCTTATCACACCATATCGTGTGGTTATGGGTCTTCTTGTGTTCTAAGGTCTCATATGGTGTTATATGACCCATTAGGATACCATATGACCCCTTAGTAAACCATATGGTGTTGTAAAGGGTGGTATGGTGTTGCAAGGGGTATTATGGTGTCCTAAGGGGTCATATGGTGTCCTATGACCCCTTAGGACACTATATGACATTGCTAGGGGTCATATTATGTCCTAAGGGGTAATATTGTGTCTTATGACCCCTTAAGACACCACATGGTGTCATTATGGGTTGTGTGATGTTCTAAGGGGTCATATGGTGTTCTATTACCCTCTAAGAAACCATATTATGTTGTTATGGGTTGTATAGTCCTCTAAGGGGTCATATGGTGTCCTATGACACCTTAGGACACTATATAGTGTCATTATGCATTGTATGGTGTCCTAAGGGGTTATATGGTGTTCTATGACCCCTAGGACACTATATGACTCCTTAGGACACCATATGGTGTCATTAGGGGTCATTTGGTGTGCTAAGGGGTAAAATGGTGTCCTATGACCCCTAAGACACCACATGGTGTTGTTATGGGTCGTATGGTGTTCTAAGGGGTCATATGGTGTTTTATGACCCTCTAAGACACCATATTATGTTGTTATGGGTTGTATGGTCCTCTAAGGGGTCATATGATGTCCTATGACCCCTTAGGACACCATATAGTGTCATTATGCATCATATTATGTCATAAGGGGTCATATGGTATTCTATGACCTCTTATGGCACCATATGACTGCTTAGGACACCATATGGTGTCATTGGGGGTCATATGGTGTCCTATGACCCCTTAGAACACCATATGACCCCTTATGTATCGTTAGGTGTCATTTTGTGTTGTTAGGCGTCATATGGTGTCCTATGACTCCTTAGGACACAATATGACCCCTAAAGACACCATATAGTGTCGTTAGGGGTCATATAGTGTCCTATGACCCCTTACAACACAATATGACCCCTTAAGTGTTGTTAGGGTCATATTGTGTCCTAACAGGTCATATGGTGTCCTACGACCCCTTAGGACACCATATGGTGTTGTTAGGGGTTGTATGGTGTGCTAAGGGGTCATGTTGTGTCTTAAAGGTTCCTAGGACATCATATAGCCCCTTAGGACACCATATGACCCCTTTGGTATTGTTAGGGGTCATATTATGTCCTAAGGGGTCATATGGTGTCTCCTGACACCATATCATGTTGTTATGGGTCTTCTTGTGTTATAAGGTGTCATATGGTGTTATATGACCCCTTAGGTGTTGTTAGGGGTCATATTGTGTCCTAATGGGTTATATGGTGCCCGACGACCCCTTAGGACATCATATGGTGTCATTAGGGGTTGTATGGTGTGCTAAGGGGTCATATTGTGTCCTAAAGGTTCCTAGGACATCATATAACCCCTTAGGACACCATATGACTCCTTAGGTATTGTTAGGGGTCATATTGTTTTCTAAGGGGTTATACGGTGTCTCATGACACCATATGACCCCTTACGGCACCATATCATGTCGTTATGGGTCTTCTTATGTTCTAAGGGGTCATATGGTGTTATATGACTCCTTAGGATACCATATGACCCCTTAGGATACCATATGACCCCTTAGGACACCATATAGTGTCGTAAAGGGTGGTATAATGTTGTATGGTGTCCTAAGGGTTTATATGGTGTCCTATGACCCATTAGGACATTATATGATGTCGTTAGGGGTTATATTATGTCTTAAGGGGTAATATTATGTGTTGTGACCCCTTGAGACACTATATGGCGTCGTTATGGGTCATATGGTGTTTTAAGGGGTTGTATGGTGTTCTATGACCCTCTAGGACACTATATTATGTTGTTATGGGTCATATGGTTTCCTAAGGAGTCATATGGTGTCCTATGACCCCTTAGGACACCATATAGTATCAGTAGGCATTGTATGGTATCCTAAGGGGTCATATGGTGTTCTATGACCCCTTAGGACACCATATGGTGTCACTAGGGGTTGTATGGTGTGCTAAGGGGTCATATTGTGTCCTATGACCTCTTAGACCACCATATGACCTGTTAGGTATCATTAGGTGTCATTTTGTGTTGCTATAGGTCATATGGTCTCCTATGAACCCTTAGGACACAATATGACCCCTGAAGACACCATATAGTGTCGTTAGGGGTCATATGGTGTCTTATGACCCCTTAGGACACACTATTACCCCTTACATGTTGTTACGGGTCATATGGTGTCCTACGTCCCCTTAGGACACCATATGGTGTCATTAGGGGTTGTATGGTGTGCTAAGGGGCCATATTATGTTCTAAAAGTTCCTAGGACATCAGATAACCCCTTAGGACACCATATGACCCCTTAGGTATCGTTAGGGGTCATATTGTGTCCTAAGGGGTCATATTGTGTCTCCTGACACCATATGACCCCTAAGGACACCATATCATGTCGTTATGGGTCTTCTTGTGTTATAAGGGGTCATATGGTGTTATATGACCCCTTAGGACACCATATGGTGTCGTAAGGGATTGTATGGTGTTATAAGGGGTCATATGGTGTCCTATGACCCCTTATGACACTATATGATCCCTTAGGTGTCGTCATGGGTAGTATTGTGTCCTAATTGGTCATATGACATTCTTTGACCCCTTAAGACACCATATGACCCCTTGGGACACTATATGGTGCTATGGGTCATATGGCATCCTAAGGGATCATATGGTGTCCTATGACCCCTTAGGACACCATATGACCCTTTAGGATGCCATATTATGTCATTAGGGGTTGTATGGTGTCCTAAGGGGTCATTTGATGTCTTATTACCCCTTAGAACACCATATGGTGTCATTAGGGGTTTTATTGTGTCTTAAGGGGTCATATGGTGTTTTATGACCCCTTATGACACCATATGACCCCTTAGGAGACCATATGGTGTCATTAGGGGTCATATTGTGTTCTAAGGGGTCATATGATGTTCTATGACCCCTTAGGACATGATATAACCCCTTAGGAGACCATATATACCAGTTTTCAAATAAGGAGAGATATAAGGGTGAAGAGAGATGAAGAACTAAAGAGAGGGAAAAAAACTAAAGGACAAAGACATAAATAAAGATATAGATATTAAGGACTATGAAGTGAGAGGGAGAAAAACTAAAGGACAAGAATAAGTAGAAAGAGGTAGACATATCTAGAGATTGAAAAGGAGAGAGGAAGATAGAGATAAAAAATGAAGATAAAGGGAGAGGGAGGTGAATAGATATAGAGAAAGAGAGAGGTAAAGACAAAGATAAATATATGAAAAGATGGAGAAAAATGGATAGAGAGGGGTAAAGAGAGAGATAAAAAAAGGAAGAGATATATAGATATAAAGGAAGAGAAATATCGATAGATAGAGATATATAGATAGTGCAAGAGAGTGAGAAAGAGAGATAGATATTATAGATAGGGATAGATAGAGAGGGAGAGAGAAAAAGAGGAAGATATAGAGATATATAAAGGCACTATAGAGAAGGATGTGGGGAGAGAGAAAAATATATATAAAGATGGGGTGAATAAAGAGATAAAAGTAGAGAAAGGGAAAGATACTTCAAGAGGGTGATAGAGGAAGAGACAAAGAAGTAGATTAATCATGTATAGAGGAATATATATAGAGATAGAGGAACATATAAAAAGAGAGATTGATAGGGAAAGATATGGAGATGTGAAGATGGAGATAGAGATAGATATGGATAGAACGTGATAGAGAGAGTAAGACAAATGGAGGGAGAGATGGAGTGAATAAGTGAGATTTAGAGATAATGAGATATAAATATACATGAAGATAGATCTATAGGGATATAGAGAGAGAGGGGACAAGATAGGAAGAGAAAGGAGGTGATAGAGACAAGGAATATATAAGTATAGGTAGGATAAGGTAAAGGAGGGAGATAAATAGAGAGAAGAGAGATTATTAGAGAGAAATATAGAAATAAGGAGTGACAATGATGGAGTGGGAGAGGGAGAGAAATGAATAGAAAGATGGAGATATATGCAGAGATTCTTGTAACTTGGGAATTTATTTATCTACATGGAATGAGAAAATAAGTGACATAAGTATAGAAGAAAGAGATATAAAAAATATATTATATAAGTATAGATAGACAAGTGATAGACAAAGGAGGTGATAGGAAAAAAAAATGAGACTTTGTATGCAAAATTTGTGAGTATTTAAAGTTTTAAAATTGAAGGACTATTTTCAAATGATTATAATTAATTTTTGGTCTATAATATCATCAAACTACCTCATCCATTTTATATTTCTATGAATTACCTTTCCAACGCCTATAAAAAATCAAAATTTCGATAAGAAACACAAAAGTTATGCTCATTTTACTAAACTATTTTTTTTATGTTGAGAAATCGGATATCCAATTAATCAAATATCTGATTTGAAAAGTATGATATCACAATAGTGACATCACAGTAGTGACATCACAAATTAGATATCCAATTTGGTTTGGTACTACCAAACCAAATTCAAATTTTGCCCGACCCAAACAAAAAGTCAAAGCGGATTTTGGCATGTTTGGAAAGGTTGAAAACGCATTTTTTTCTCCATTGCCACTTTTTGGCCCCCCGTGATCTTGCACATACCCATATTGCATTTATAGTTTAGTGGTTTAACATGTCAGTTCTAAGTTTACTTTGAGAGGTTGATTATGAGATTGGTGAAAGTTTATATCAGTTTTTCTATCTACTGATTCACCCCCCCCTCTCAATAGTTGACTAGAATCTTATTCTTCATCATACCATCATCTCTGAGGCACAATAAAATTTAGGTCATGTAGTAAGAAGGTGGAACAATCTTACATAAGAGCTATAGATGGTAGAGCCACATTCTTTGCAAAATTATTACGCAACTTTAAAAAGGACTTTATGGTACCTTCAGTTGGGGCAAACAAAAATGAATAATTGGCTCCCTTTACTCTTTCAGCCACCTATACTTTTATGGCTGATACCGGATTGTAACAGGTATGCCAATTCATTTGATGAGACAATATAAAAAGCTAGATGGGATAGGCTTGAAAGAAACAAGGGGTTTTATTGGAACATTGCTACAGGAGGCTCGAGACAAACTCAATTCATTAATTATAGAGCTCAAACAAGAGGAAGGAATGCAACATCCTCATCTTTTGGAGGACCAACAAGATTTTAGGTTGGGGGGAATGATGAGCCAAAATAATGGCTCTATTTTATTTATGTGTATGTGTTATTACTGGGACATTAGGAGTTTAGTTATGTCTTTTGAGTTTAGAACCTTTTCCAAGTGATAATATTTTATATGTCTCAATGATATGGTCATATGACATAAACTCATTTGATATATGATCCTTTTTGATGCAATATAATAGGTAATTGTGCTATGAGGAATATACATGGTAATGCTGCATGTAGATTTTAAAACTTATTCTAATAGGAATAATTAGGCCTATATTTGTGTATGTTTACAATTTCATGTAGGATTAAAGAAGAATATTGAACTAGTCCAAGATGTTCAACAATTGAAGATTATGGAGTTGCTGGCCGGGAAATGGACAACAAGGATTGTTGTTAAACAAGTCATTTCTCAGCATCTCGTACGATGCAGAACTGTTGTCATCCTAAACCTATTATATTGTCGTACGGTCTCATAAATACAGTCGTACAAGTCTCTAATTTTGCTAGTCCAGAACAGTCAAACCTGTCCAAAATAGTCTACAATGAGCCTAAAACTGGTTATCATCCTCATAAGTATAAACAACCTTGATAGTGTACCTCTGCCATTACATTGCATGATTTTGTCGATCATTTCTCAGCTAGTTCTTAGATCATATCCCAGTCTAGCTTTATCATTGACAGACTTAGTTTGTAACTGAATGGGTTCAACAATACCTTGTTGACGCTTGCCTAGAGGACCAACATGCATCTTATATCCTGTACCATATTGTGTCGGAGAAATCTCACAATGTCGTATTTCTTTATCTGCACTGTGTTCTTTGAAGAGTGATTTGAGGACATCATCCCCTTCTATTTCACCTGTAAGAGAAGTAGAGGACTGTATGAAGGTGCCATCATAAATGACTTTTGGAGTTGAAATTTGTGGCTTCATACCCTCTGATGGTTTTCCTGATTGTCTTGGTGATGGAGGAAGAGACATTAGTGAGAGTATAGGCTCTATCTTGTAGCCATCCATGCCAGTGTTTGTGATTCTCAATTTCTTTTCCAAATCTTTCAACAAAGATTCCGAACTTTCAGCTGTAGAAGCTGCTCTATTATTAGGAACAAAAGCATCAACACCCTGTGTTAATGCATTACAGGTATAGCTTGTATTAGCTAGAATACTGACTTCTATTCTATTATAGGGAAATTTCAGGCATTGATGATATGTAGATGGTACTGCTTTCATTTCATGAATCCATGGCCTACCCAGTAAGATGTTGTATGAAAGATGAAGATCAAGGACTTGAAAAATGACATCTCTTTCCACAAGTCCTACTCTGATTGTTAATGATACCAGTCCCTTAGAAGTTCTTTCCTCTTCATTATAATCCTTGACTGTTATCTTCTTTGTTGGATCAATGACATTTTCAGAAAATCCCAGCCATGTCAATAGATTGTACATACAGATATTCAACCCAGTGCCTCCATCTATCAAAACTCATTTAACACGGTGTTTATGAATCATGGCTTCAATGTGTAATGGCTGGTTATGTGGGCGACTCAGTGAATTAACATCTTCTTTAGAGAATGTGAGGTAATGAGGTGAGGTTAGGTGACCTACCATAGATTGAAACCGATCTACGTCTAAATCTTTAGGGACACTGGTGGTAAGTAGAGCCTTGTCCAAGACCCCTTTATGAGCAGAAGAGATCTTAAGCAGTTCTAAAATGGAGATTTGAGCATTGGTTCTCTTCAATTGTTCGACAATACTATAACCAAGAGAAGATGATGAAGCTAGTTGTTTTGATTTAGCCATGATTGTGTATGTTTGTCTATTTGGCAGTTTTGATGTTGTTTGATCAAAAGTTGGGGGACTAGCTCCTGGGAGAGAAATCTTCCTTTGAGCGCGAGTCATGGCATTAGCAGTCTATGCTTGACTTTGGTGATCCTAGACTATGATCACATTGCAATATTCAGGTTGAATAGAATCAATCATGTTGATCACATTATTGTGATTAGTGTAAGTATAATTGACTCTAGCTCCTCCCTTGGATTTTGAGGATTCTCCTTGTTCATAATTGGGTAAGGGATCTTTAAAAGCCTTATGATCAGCATTAGTCATGTGACTTCCAACAATGATGTTGCATGCGTCAATGAGATCTTGGATTTCATGCCGGAGTGTCTTGCAGTGGTTTATGTTATGTCCCTTGTTTTGATGATAGTCGCAGTATTCATTTTCTCTCCACCATCTGGGTCTAATTTCTGGGTCATATGGTCTAGAATTGTCTGGCAATGTTATCAGATTATTTGCCAATAAAGCTTTAAAAGCCAATTCATATGACTCATCTAGAGGAGTAAAATCACGTTTAGGTTTTGAGACCCAAGGTTTGTCTTTAAATCACTCTCTTGTTTTCTTTGGAGGATTTTCCATTGTAGTTTCAGCTGCCTTGAGTGCTTGTGTGCCATTGGCCAAGTTAAATATTGTGGATTTTGTTTTTGTTTGGACAGTCTAGCAGTCCATCACTAACGACGCTCTTATTTCTATCTTTTCCATATTTCCAGTATTTACTTTTTTCTTTAGAGCTAGAACCTTGTGATGTTTCTTTCCAAAGTGATATATCTCCCTTTTTGATAAGAGCATCTTCCATTTTGAGGGTGTTATCTACCATTTTGTTGAATGAAGGGTGTACTTGCATCTAGACACTATACTTCAATTTAGGGACTAAGTTGTTGACAAAGATATCCATTTTATCAAGATCTAGGATAGTCCATGAATATCTAGAGAACATCTTTCTCCATCGTTGGAGGAAAGTGAGAAAGGGTTCTCCTATCTTTTGTCTAGTATTGCAAAGCTCTATCATAGTGACTGGGTGACGAATGTTGTATGAGTATTGTTGTAAAAATAGTTGGATTAGTTCTTCAAATGTTTTTATCCCTTTGGGTAGTCTTGTGAACCATTCCATTGCTTGACCCCCTAAACTCCTTGGGAAAAGGTGCATGAGGTATGTTTGATCATGCATAAACTCCATACAAGCGACACAAACTCTTTGACATGATCTTGAGTATCTGAGGTACCATCATACTTGTCAAATTTTGGGATCTCAACTCGTGAAGGAAATGGAGACATGTAAAGGTTTTTGTCAAATGGGAATGGGCATATTGTTTTGGTGTCTTATCTTTGCTTTCTATTTTTGTGACCACCATTTGTAATGCTTGCATTTGTTTGCTTATTTTTCCCCATGGTGTCTCTTCCTCTTTAGCAATGAGGGCCTCCACATTATAACCAGTAGGGAGTTTGGCACCTTGTTTTGCTAATTCTAAGAAATAGTGTTCTTTTTCCCTAGCCATGATGACCTTCATCATTTTCCGGAATTCTTTATCATTCTGACATCTATGTACTATGTCTTCAGGAGGTTCAGGAAGCTCAGATTCAGTTGATGAATTGCTCTCAGTGGCATGATTGATGAAATCTTCGTGAGTGTTTTGTTTACTAGCTTCTCTTTCTTGCCTTTCTCTAGACATGGTGGGAGATAAGGGCTGACCAAAGATTGGTAAATCATAAACTGGTATCTGTGATGAGGACAATTTATTGTGAAAAGGATTTTCTTTGTAAAATGGATTGTCATTGGTCAAAAAGGGTGTCTCTTTTGCTTTGTTTGTTTTGCTGTGAGAGCTTCTGGTTTGAACAAGCATTTCTAACTGACAGGACCAAGAGCAAGATGTGTTGCAGAAGTCAAGATAAAATTGTAGCTAGTAGTTCGTTTAACGTAGCAATTGAGAGAAGTAACTTAAGATCTAGTCTGGTTTCAGGAATGATCTATCCTGTGTAAGATGTTATCCAGGTTAACTTAGATTTGGTAAGATGTTTGTTTGAACTAGCTGAGAAATGATCGATAAAATCATGCAATGCAATGGTAGAGGTACACTATCAAGGTTGTTTATGCTTATGAGGATGATAACTAGTTTTAGGCTCACTGTAGACTATTTTTGGACAGGTTTGACTATTCTTGACTAGCAAAATCAGAGACTCATACGACTGTATTTCTGAGATTGTACGACAGTATAACAAGTTTAGGATGACGATAGTTTTGTATCGAAACAGGCACCTTGGTAAAAATAAAAATAAAAAAAAATGAATCTCTGCCAAGCAGGTGAAAACCTGGTAAACAGGCGCCTCTTGTACTCAAGCACTCCATCTATCAAACGCAACATTGGCATTCTTGCTTTCATGCATCTTTGCTTTCGCTTGTACATATTTCAGTCACTTTTGTGACATCCTAGTTCGTTGGAACCCTCATGGCTTGAAACCGATCATTGTCATAGTCTTAGGTTCATCGACAAGAGCACATTACATGTCCTTAGCATTATCAACCAACTCAACCTTACGTAAGTGAAACTTGGTCTTACACTTTGAGTCAGTTACTTGTCTCTTGACTACTGAAGAGTTTAATCACTTAGTTAACAAGCAAAACATATCGGAAAACAATCACTAAACTGTTTGAGATATGCATGAAATTTTCTTTGTGTGTTGTCTTTTATATTGGTTTTCTATTATTTTACCTCTAAGTAACTCGAGGAAGTCTATCATGACTAAGAGGATCAAGGATTGGGGGCATAATATTTTCTTGTTTTGTGCTTGTAGGAATGATTCCAATGATCTGGAAACATCTAAATTAGCTAGGTGTTTGTGATAAGAGCCTTCACATCAAGGTGAAATTGCCTCACATACCTCGACTCCACTTATTTGAATACTATAGGGAGGTTCCCATCATTTCTTTGTCTGGTTAGAGGGAATTTCTTTATCATGCAATCCGAGTCCCTGTGAAATATGTCCAAGGATATGAATGAAAAAAGGGTCATTGCAGACGAGATAATTAATATTGCATATACAAAGAAATGAACTCTACCCTGCCTGCTATAATTGTAAAAATGCTCAATGATGACAATTAAGCTTTTCAAAGTCCAATGACTAGGTTTAGGTTGCATCTCATTTTGCATTTCATTCTGCACTTTGTGCATTTCGAGTTATTTCAGTATATTAACAATGCTTTCTCTTTATCTTTTGAATGAGAGTTGGAGCGTCATCATTTCTTTGCTAAGTGGTCTCTTTTTCATCATCGTTTCTTCGATCGAGTACTTGTGTTTTGAGATGTTAGCTGCATATATGAGCATTTAATATAGATTCATACATTCATTATCATTCTTTTGCATTCATATTATTGCATAGAAAAATGAAAACATTGCATCATTCATTATCACTCATTTACATCCATCTTATTGCATAGAAAAATGAAGAAAAATTGCATTACTCATTCTAGTTACTCATTTACATCATCCATTTATTTGCATATGAAAAGAAACAAAAGTAAGCATTCATATTCCATTTGCATTCATACATTCATGCTGAAAACAAATGCATACATATAGAATAAAGCATATAAAAGACATCTCATAAATGAATCAACACAAGTATGATGAAGTCAAATCAGATCTCGTATATATATATATATATATATATATATATCATGTCAAGTCTACAAGTACAAAATGAAGTCAAATGACATATACAAACTCCCATCAGAGAAAGAATCATATAGGCTACAAAAAATGGGTGTGTCTACAAAAAAATATCCGAGCTACAAAAAGAAATAATCTAACTAGCACCCTCTCCCTCATCGCCTGGTGGAGGAGGATGAGCCTAGTGCTCAGGATCCTAACAAGGTGCCTGATCATGCCATGTACTGCGAGTAGGGTATCACTTGTTGCGTAACAGGAATTGTGAAACTATATGTGGCCACATAATAAGCTGCTCTACTACTCTGGAGAAGGACCTCCTGTTGTAGAGCCTCTATCTTTTCTCTCGACTCTGCTCTCAAAGACATGATCTGGCGATCCTACTTAGCCCTCACCTCGGCAATCTGGCGATCCTGCTCTGCCCTCACCTTGACAAGCTGTCGGTCTTGCTCCACTAGCTGAGCCTGAGCTACTATCAACCGTGATTGTAGCTCTGCAAGACGTGCCCTCATCGACTGCCTAGCATCTGTCCCCTGCTCTCTTGTAGGCTCTCCACCCCCATCTCCACCTGTAGCTCCACCCTGCTCCTCTCTCCACTGCTGAACCTATCTAGGAGCTTCTTGCTCCTCCTCAGTCCCACCCACTCCTCCTAGGGATCCACCCTCAGCAGGCACCCTGTTGCTACTAGCACGAGGATCACCACCTATCCGTCGTGGAGGCTCAACTCTTTATGCCTGTCCCTACTTGTGACCCTGCTTATGGCCCTATCCCTGTCCCTGTGATGGTGCGGGGGCATCATCCTCAACATCCTCAAGACGAGGAGCCTGCTCACCTGGATCTATAAATCGTGGGAATGGATGTTGTTGAAAATGATCTCTATACTGGGGCAATACCCCGACATCTGCTACATCATCCATGTAATCCCACCTCAGGTGGTGTAAACTTGTCAGCTCCTGCATCACCAAAGCATACGACAACCATGGGGACCATCCCTATCTCTCCTCATCTATGTACTGAGGATATGCTGTGTACTCCTGTGAGACCCCCTGAGGCCGACCATACTGCCTCATCACTCAAGAAATGATGAATCACTCCACAATGGTCTATGACCTCCTGATCAGTGGGCGTGTAACAAATAGGTCCCTACAAACTAGCCACCAGTCATCCCATGGCTCCAAACCTCTATATGGTCTCCATACAACAACTATCAAGTCATCGAGCTGCCATCTCCAAAAAATTGTCTTGCCTAGATGGGGCTGTGTAATATATCTGACATACCTATAAATGATCGACTGCCTAAGCTCTCTGCTGTCAGCTACTATCGGCTGACAAATGGGAAGATGCTCCTAAGCCCACACCTACAAAATATATACCCGGCAACCATGCTCCACCCATCTCTGTAGATGATCTCATGCATCTCTCGATACATGTGGGCTAATAAACAAGAGCCCCAGCCAAGTCTTTGAGGGGTCTCTATCAACCTCTCTAACATTTGGCCCCATCCACATTGGAAGCCCTGCTACCCTCTGTCTGGCATAAGAAAACAACCTATGAATCCTACTAGGACGCATGCTAGAGGATACTCCTCACTGTACTTGCTCATAAGAATATCCCAACTCATGGACTGAGTCAAAATTTTAGGATCACCAAAGACATGCCTGACTGCCTACAATCCTGGAAGGTGCCTTGAATCATAATCCACCTTATCCCCAACAAAAGAGATATAGAGGATCCTGTATACATCCTCAGGAGTGATGATCAACTCCCCCACCGACAGATGAAATGTGTTATGCTCTGAATGAAACCGCTCTACCAACGCCGTGAGCATCCTGTGGTTCACATGAATATCAGGTACTCTCAACAAATGAATCAAGCCACACAAGTCAATATGAGCTTGCTCAACCTCAAATAAATCTCGCACTAATGTCATCATGGGAGGATACATGCATCTAAATAACACAGGAGGTAATCAAAGCTGCAAAAAACCCAACAACGAAGCATCATAAAACATTCCGAATGAGCCTACAAGAGAAGTAAAACATCATGCATATCTAACTAAGTCAAATGCAAAATCAAAATTTCATGTTTACACCCTCAAAAATGCTTACTGTCTCTTGAATGACAAAACATAGAAAAGAAGCATCTCGTACGAGCTAGGAATAGCTCTAGTATGACAAACCAAGTTCAAACGACAAACTTTTAGACCCCTCATGACAAAATGGTCTTTTTATAGACTTGTCATACAACACATGGGTGGCCCTAGAACGACAAAACTAATGGCCTTAAATGACGAAAGAAAATTTACCAGTTTCTCATACGAGACAGGATCCTATCTCGCACGATAAAACGTGATGCCCGACCCTAAACATGCGAAAAACTTAAAAAATGAACAAAAACATTCAAATTTGGAAACACAAATAGGCTTAAGATTGATCACTTACCGCTGGCTCATAGTTTCGGGGTCGATTATGTCTTCTCTAGTGCTCAAATCGATGCTGATGAGTAGGGACCACCATTTTCTTCACATAAGGCTTTTTGAATTTTCAAACTTGGTGGGTTAAAATGAATTGAAAATGACACTTTTGTCCCATATATAGCCAAAAACCTAATTTTTCAACTTGCTCTGATGGACATGAAAATCGTACCCTTAGCTAATTTGACCATCCTGAGTCCATTTTCGGGATTGAAATCGAAATTCGAGATCATTTTGCTAGTCAATTTTAGAACTTGGACCACTTAGCATTTTTTTTTCATCAAAAGCTCATTCCTTCTTCAGATTGTGCTCAATTTCTCATCAATCGATGCTGAATTTCTACAAATCAAAATTGTACTCAATTTCTTATCAATCAATGCAAAAATTTCAAAAATTCCTCTGAATCAATTTGTGCTCAAATCATTATCATCGCTCAAAATTGTCTATAATCATGTACCCTCGCTATATTTCGATTTCGCTCCCGAGGGGGCATGCTTGTGATCTCACATCTTCACATCTTTAAATATCGAGAAAATTTTCAAATCTTCATCAAAAGTTGAGAAAAAATCTTTTTTCAACTAAAGAAAATCAAACAAGACCTCGTCGCTAGGGGCATCTCAACTTCATCGCTTTATATCAAGTTGAGATCTCTTGATCATCTGAATCAAATCAATCTCTAGGGGCATATCAGTTTCATCGCTTCATATCAAGCTGATATTTATCTTTTATCTAAATCAATCTCTTAACGTTAATCAATTTCATTGCTTTTCATCAAGCTGATTATTTGTTTAAAATCAATCAAGGGTTTAAAGAGTTTCTTTAATCACACTCAATCTAAGCAAGTGTTCAGTATTCATTTCTTGATCAAGCTGAACAATTTATCTTCATTGTATCTTGATCAATCAAGTTCAAGATCGATTTTTATTATCACTCACTGTGTCTAGTTCAATCAAGTTCTAGATCTGTAAGATCCGCTTCTTGATCAATCAAGTTCAACTTTGGTATCTTTGTTTTCTATCGTTCCTAGTTCAATCAAGTTCAGGAATGGTATCACTTTAATAAGACTTCATTCAGCTTTGTCGCTTCGAATCAAGCTAAACACCTTGCTTTTCATCTAGTTCATGATCAATCAATTTCAAAACTGACATCTCCTAGACATCAACTATTCTTTGAACCAACACACTACTCACACATTAATTCAAAGAGGGGAAAATGTAATACCCTAAAAATGGTCATCTAAACCATGGGCCACTAATCTCGACAACATCACCAAGGTCCTAACCAAAGGCAATTAAATCAATCTTGAGCACACAATTAATTCTTTAATCATCAAATGTCACATGGAAAAATCAATCACTTATTATTAATTAAATATTTATTTAATTAATTAAATCATTCCAAGTAAATAATTTTAAACAATTATCTTATTTATTTTAATTCAATATCCTAGCATATTTATATCATCTTCTTTTTTTCGCCATGGCTCTGCATGTGAAAAGCAGATACAAGACATCGCCATTTCTTTGCGAGCATCCTTATCCATTGTGTGGTATTCATAAAGGTTATGAAAATCGGTTCACTGTTCTAGCTAGTCACATTGGGTCAGATGAAATTAGCAGGGTAAAATCTTGAACCTTCGAGCAAGAAGCCTTCTTTGCAAAAACAAAGTATTCTCTGGTTGATTTGGCTAGGGCTCCCCTTCCATCGCTCAAAGGCTGGGATCAAAACTGGCAGGTGGTAAGGCACATAAATAATGAGGCAGTAGGGCAATCAAATTGCCTCATGCGAAATCCCAACCTTGGCTGGAAGCAGGTTTCTGTAAAACCTAACTGGTCAATTAGGCCCCCGACTTCTGTTCTCTTTCCTCGAAAGTCCTTGGGCAAACCACCAAAAGCTAGACCCAGCGGGATGATCATTGAAATTGATACCCAAACACTGGATAAGTATCAAATACACTGCAACAACATAATGTTTTTTGCACGATGGAAAGGATGGGGGATCCTGACTAAACAAATCGCTAATTGGGTGGTGTCTTCTCTCAATAACCAGGTAAAAATTGACATCCTTCCTGATCATTTCTTAGCTATTGAATGTGGTAATAAAAATTTAAGAAATTCCCAGGTAAACGAGGGCCTATCAAAGTTCATGGGCTTAGGTTTTGATTGCTGGGGATGGCAAACCCTCTTTCATCCTTCTCAATTAAATTCATGCATGGTCAATAGAGATATTTCACTCGAAAAATTTCCTCTAGAATTACGAAACAATTATTTTTTAAGAATTTTAGGGAACAAAATAGGTAAATTTGTAGAAGTTAAAAAATCAGCCCTAAGCTTCTTTAACCATCTTTTGATTGTCAACATGGATATTAACATTAAAACTATAGAACCCGTAACACTAAAATGTGATAATCTATGTCTAACCCTTGAATTACTCTTCTATAATGGTCATTTTGAAGTTAATATGCCAAGGAAGACCCCCTTTAAAAATTCTTTCCCTAAATCATTTCCCAAGTCTAGAATCATTCCAATCAGATTAGTGGAAGGAGGGGGTTTCTCCATTAAGGGTTTTAATAATATTAGCACTAATCACCCTACCATGGATCTGTGTCATTAGAGATCCCCCGTTAAGACCTTATGCTCTCCTCTCCAACCACTATCTTCTATCAACCCCCCTATAGGTGACCCTTCTCTCAGGGACCGAGACTTGGAAGAGGGGGAAATTAGTGAGTGGCTCCCCGAGAAAGAGAAGCCTGGTATGACAAATTTGTTACCATCTTGCTCTCTTATCCCACTAGAGAGAGAGAGTCCCTCAAGACCCTCCCCTCTCTGTGATCTCACCTTCCCAGCACAATCAAAAGAGAAAGATAATCCTCCCCAAGACCTAGCAAGGGCTTCTCAGCAGGATCAACCATTCTCTCCAGTCTCATGTTTGAAGACCCCTCTGGAGGAAGAAGCTTGCCCTTCATCTCTAAGGGATGACCCTGTTACAATTGTAGTATTTGAGAGTGATTGTGTGTCTAAGGAAGATAACATCATTGCCAATTTTATAGGGGAAGAAGTAGTAAATGACCTTATGGATCAATTAGTTGATGAAATCTGTGATGATGAGGAATTGGAAAGACAAAGGGATCTCCTTGTTAATAATCTAGTAAATATTACCAGAGTTAACTTAGAAACAGATGAACTCTTTATAGCATCAGAGAATTTGGAAAATCAACAACCTACCACCCTAGGCATTCTCTTCTCTAATAAAAGCAAAGACTCTCTGGATTGTGCTAGATTCAGTAAAAGGAGGGGCAGGAGATCCCTTGCTAAACTAAGATTAAAGGATGGAGAAGCTAGAGGTTAGTCCAAAATATCTACTCTTTTTATATAGGGGAGGGGAAGTTCCTCCCCACAGAGCCATGAAAATCATAACATGGAATGTTAGGGGTCTGAATGCCCCTAACAAACAACGCATCTTAAAGCATTGCATCTCTGATTCTAAACCTGACTTAATGTTAATTCAAGAAACAAAAATGAACGCATCTAAGATTTCCCTTTTTGAGCAAAAACTAGGGGTTAGACAACTAAAGCACTCCCCGGCCATAGGCGCCTTAGGGGGTTTAGCTATCATTTGGGATTCTAGAACCCTTTCATTTACACCTTTAGAGATTAAGCAAAATTGGATAGGAGGAGATGTAGTAAGTTATAAAAATAACCTTAGATTCAAACTGATTAACGTGTATGGCCCTATCTAGAATAGGGATAAGGTGAAGGTATGGATGGAACTTGAGTCCTTCCTAAGAAGTTTCCCAAACGACCTAGGTATCATTGGCGGAGATTTCAATGCCATCACCAAGGTATCATACAAGAGAGGAGGAAGTAGCAAGCTCCCTCCTTCAGCTGTAGATTTCAATCTTTGGATCAATAGGAATTCCCTGTTGGAAATCCAGACGGCAGTGAATGCCTTCACCGGGAACAATAGAAGACCTAGTTTTTGTAACATTGTAGAGAAAATTGATAGGTTCTTTATCTACGAGGGGCTCTCAGAGCTAAATTACTCCCTGAAGGTAGAGCCTCTCCCTTTATCAGGATTTGACCATTTCCCACTCCAATTAAACTTATTATCTGACCATGCCCCTAAAAAATGCCCCTTCAAAATAGAGAACATGTGGTTTAGAGATGACAACTTTCTAAACTTACTTGAGAAGTGGTGGAGCAACTCCATTTTCTCAGGCTCGAAGATGTTTATTGTTGCTAGTAGGTTAAAGCTTATAAAAAGGAAGCTCTTAGAGTAGAATAGGACCAATTTTGGTAACATCTTTGACAAAAAAACCCTAATAGAGAATGACCTTAATAAGGTTAACACTGAGGTACTTAAGAAGGGGATGGATGAACATCTCTTCCTTAGGCAAAAGGGCCTACTCTCTGAGTATGAGAAGATATTATCTTACGAAGAGATCTTCTGGAAACAAAAGTCTAGGGAAACTTGGCTGAGTGATGGGGACCGGAACACCAAGTTCTTCCACAACAGTACCAAGCAAAGGAGAGGGGTCAACTGAATCTCTAAGATCACGAACTGCCAGGGATCCATCCTATCTAAACTAGATGAGGTTGTTTCTGAGGCAATCAAGTTCTATGAGAATATCTTAAACAATCTTGAAGGCTCCAACCTTAGGGGCCAACTCGATATTATTAAGAATCTTCCAAAACTCATTATTGATGACCACAGCCAAGCCCTATTAAAGAAATTCTCAGTGGGGGAGGTCAAATCTGTCCTCTTCAAGATGAATCCGGATAATGCTCCAGGCCCGGATGGCTTCCCCACTAGATTTTTCCAAAAATGTTGGGGTTTTATGGGGACAAAAATCACGGATGCCTTAGAGGGGGTAAGGAATTCGGGTAAGATTCTCAAAGAGGTCAACAATACCTTCCTCGCCCTCATTCC